>NC_090252.1:67146166-67176166 GCF_037325665.1 Littorina saxatilis
GATGAAATGTGACCAAAATAAGGTAGTGAACCACTAAAAGTGACCATATCTCATGGTAGAAAGAGCCAATAAGCACCATTGTACTTCCTATGTCTTGAATTAACAGCTTTGTGTTGCATGACCTTGGATGACCTTGACCTTGGGTCAAGGTCACATGTATTTTGGTAGGAAAAATGTGTAAAGCAGTTCTTAGTGTATGATGTCATTGCTAGGTTTAGTTAAGGTCAAGGTCAAGCATGTGAGTCGTATGGGCTTTGCCCTTCTTGTTTATTTAATGTTTTTCAATGCAATTTATATCGCGCACATATTCAAGGCGCAGCGATTTAATTGATGCCGTGTGAGATGGAATTTTTTTACACAATACATCACGCATTCACATCGGCCAGCAGATCCCAGCCATTTCGGCGCATATCCTACTTTTCGCGGCCTATTATTCCAAGTCACACGGGTATTTTGGTGGACATTTTTATCTATGCCTATACAATTTTGCCAGGAAAGACCCTTTTGTCAATCGTGGAATCTTTAACGTGCACACCCCAATGTAGTGTACACGAAGGGACCTCGGTTTTTCGTCTCATCCGAAAGACTAGCACTTGAACCCACCACCTACGTTTGGAAAGGGGGGAGAAAATTGCTAACGCCCTGACCCAGGGTCGAACTCGCAACCTCTCGCTTCCGAGCGCAAGTGCGTTACCACCCGGCCACCCAATTCAAAGTCGAACTCACGTTTAGCTAACGATCTATACATACATTTTAACATTGAAGAAATAAAAAAATCAACAAAGAATACACATAATCTGCTGGGATAAAAAGAGCTGAGTGAAGATTATGAGTTGGCCGAAGCGGTGAGAGAGAGAGAGAGAGAGCGTGATAGAAACAGACAGTGATACAAGGCACACAACTCTAGTACTCTTCATAGGCAACCGACTAAAACAGTATGCTTACAGTTTTGTTCGTTTGCTATCGCTTTTTAGAGCAATGATTGCTAAATCTGGTTCAACTGTACAAGGCTGTCCCATCTGTCGTCTGCTGCAGATCTGTCCGGTTTGCTACAGAATCAGCGGCTACTGATCAAGTTGACCAGCAACATGAAAATTGCACCTTACAAAGTTGGAGATACGGTAAAATAAAACGGTGGCAAAGAAAGTGGGATCTTGCGTGTGTTCTTTTTCAACTTTAAAGTAAACAACGGTGTCTAGGTTCAGGTCATGCAGGCATTTTCTTTATTTGGTGTTTAACGTCGTTTTCAACCACGAAGGTTATATCGCGACGGGGTCATGCAGGCAGCTCGAATAAGCACAAATTCAGCAATCATCCTAATCGCGGCTTGTAAAATCACACACGCAGTCTTTTTGGCGAATGCCTCTGACAACAAACTTGGGTCACCGATTGAAGCCGGCCGGAAACCGCACAGTTTCAAATGCATTGAATTGCACAATCTCTGTAATTCCTATTCCAAAGCAGTATTGATGACTACATACAAAAGCAGACGTGTTATGGGGCGATTACCAAAAATACAAAAGGGGACTCGTTTCGCACATGAATCTGATGACACGATTTGTGGTCGCTGAAAGTTTGGGTAAGCAGAAAACAGACACTCGCAGAGTGTGTGTCAAAAAGTGGTGTTTTTTTTTAATGAAAACGTCAGAGTAATGGTATAAAAAGCTTACACACCTCGTTCTAAATATCATGCATATTTTCTCTCGGGTAGATTTTCAGGTACCTGAAAATCAACCCTTGGAAAAATATGCACGATATTTAGAACTCGGAGTGTGTAACATAAAAACACAACAGAAATTGTGAAAGAAACAATTGAAAGTCAGCAGAGACTTTCTTCCGAGATTTGTAAAAATCTCTTAGCAGAGAAAGAGAGAGAGAAACAAGTCGCGTAAGGCGAAAATACAACATTTAGTCAAGTAGCTGTCGAACTCACAGAATGAAACTGAACGCAATGCAACGCAGCAAGACCGTATACTCGTAGCATCGTCAGTCCACCGCTCACGGCAAAGGCAGTGACATTGACAAGAAGAGCGGGGTAGTACTTGCGCTGAGAAGGATAGCACGCTTTTCTGTACCTCTCTTCGTTTTAACTTTCTGAGCGTGTTTTTAATCCAAACATATCATATCTATATGTTTTTGGAATCAGGAACCGACAAGGAATATGATGAAAGTGTTTTTAAATTGATTTGGACAATTTAATTTTGATAATAATCACTTCCGGTTGCGCGCTCGGGTCGAGCGGCTGTGTCTGTCTTCGCGCTCCAGATTGTTTTGCATTTTCTGGCTTTCTCTACAGATATATATGTGGATATCGTTTTTGACTCACATGCGAAGCAAAAGTGAGTCTATGTACTCACCCGAGTCGTCCGTCCGTCCGTCCGTCCGTCCGTCCGTCCGTCCGGACGTCCGGACGTCCGTCCGGAAAACTTTAACGTTGGATATTTCTTGGACACTATTCAGTCTATCAGTACCAAATTTGGCAAGATGGTGTATGATGACAAGGCCCCGAAAAACATACATAGCATCTTGACCTTGCTTCAAGGTCAAGGTCGCAGGGGTCATAAATGTTGCCTAAAAAACAGCTATTTTTCACATTTTTCCCATTTTCTCTGAAGTTTTTGAGATTGAATACCTCACCTATATATGATATATAGGGCAAAGTAAGCCCCATCTTTTGATACCAGTTTGGTTTACCTTGCTTCAAGGTCAAGGTCACAGGAGCTCTTCAAAGTTGGATTGTATACATATTTTGAAGTGACCTTGACCCTGAACTATGGAAGATAACTGTTTCAAACTTAAAAATTATGTGGGGCACATGTTATGCTTTCATCATGAGACACATTTGGTCACATATGATCAAGGTCAAGGTCACTTTGACCCTTATGAAATGTGACCAAAATAAGGTAGTGAACTACTAAAAGTGACCATATCTCATGGTAGAAAGAGCCAATAAGCACCATTGTACTTCCTATGTCTTGAATTAACAGCTTTGTGTTTCATGACCTTGACCTTGGTCAAGGTCATGTAAAGGTCAAGGTCAAGCATGTGAGTCGTATGGGCTTTGCCCTTCTTGTTTGAAGTGGTATTTCATTCGCAAGAACGATTGTGGTGTGCTTTCAGTGCAACAAAGTGAGTGAACCTCTTTACTTTTCTCGCCTTTCTCTATACCTGTTGTGTGTTAGTGTGCGAGTGCACTGTCATCATGGCCGCCATGGCTGACGCGAACGGTGCAGACAATGAAGGTGGTGACAGTGTCGCACGGGCTCCACCCGTTTTCATTCTCGTCAAACACTTGCCACCCGACACAGCTGGCGCTTACACGGTCCACGAGTTATGTGCAGCAGCCGAGGTGCAGTGTGGTTACGCCTCGATCATTGGGGCACAACGCATAGGAGGGCTGTGGAGGATTTACCCCAAGACCCAAGATTCGCGCAACAAACTCCTCACACGGGGGATCGAAATCCGCGGGCATCTTCTCACATTGTGTGACAAAAACCCGTTTTTACTCCGGGCAAACGGACAAGAAGTTCAAACTACGAGGTTAACAGTCGGGAATGTACCGATCTCGATAGCAAACAGCGACATAGAGAGTAAAATAGTAGACATGGGCTGCAAATTGCAGTCAAAGCTGATGATGGAGAGGGATAGAGACGACCGAGGAGGGCTCACGCGTTGGTTGACAGGCCGGAGGTTTGTTTACATCGAGATTCCCCCCACCCCCCTTCCCTCCAAGGCCTCCATTGGTGGCTTCACTTCCTCGTTTTTCCACCGGGAGCAGAAATCAGCAACTGAACGTTCCAAGTGTACTAACTGTCTGTCATTTGGTCATGCTGCTTTCACCTGCACCCAAGAGGTGGTGTGTCGTTCATGTCACAACTCGGGCCACAAGGTTGGCGACCTCCTCTGTCCCCTTCCCCGGGACCCTCCGCCGTCTCATACCCCTTCTTCCTTCAACCCCCCCCTCGTCCGCTTCCCCCTCTCCCCCTCCCCCTCCCCATCCCCCCCATTCTGCTGCTGTACTGGGGACCCAGAACGCTGGTACGTCTGTGCCCACCTGGCCTATGTTCAGGAACACCATGCCCCCACCCGTTTCTTCCTCTACACCCCCCTCCACCCCGGCCAGAAGCTCAAGGAACTCACTCAAACAATCGTTCCTTTCGCAAGTCAGATCACGCTCATGTCCCCCAAACAAGCGTCAGCACCCCTCACCAGAGACAGACCCAGCTAGCAAGCTTTCGTCGGCCGACTGACGATTTCAGTCGGGTGACGTCGTCATATGTCGTGTGTCGACGTCCGTTGTAGCGCCGATATCGTTTTGACTGTGTGTAAAACTCGGCAAATGTACGTAATAAACCCCGACATCGGCCCGACGCAATGTTGCTGTCGATAAAAATATGCAGTTACGGGAGATAACAAATTTATTATCATTATTTTAACATTTGTTACGTCCCCTGTTCAAACGTCGGGCCGTCAACGGCGTGACATGACCCTGCAAATGCGAAACTAAATTATTCATATTTGTTGACTTTTTCACATAGGAGTAGGATAATTAATTGTAAGTTTTGTTTGTATATTTGCAATCAAATACAGCATGAGCTCAAACCATGAGTTTTACATTTTAAAAATACGCCATCATATATACTTGAATTACTCAAATAGCTTTCCTTACGGTAAACAAGATGAACATGGCTGCTACTTTCCCGCGTGAGCGAATTTTATTTGTTTTCTTAGTTCAAGTTAATATCGAAAGAAGAGACATTCTTGCGAATGTTGGACAGCACATTGATGATATGTTATCCGAGACGAATGTCGCCTCGGGATCTCAATCTGAGTGCTGGTCCCAGTGCCACGTGGTGGCGGTGATAGTTCAATAGTTGTGTAGCCAGTCAGAGACTTGACAGTGACAATCAGAGCAGCTGACGTCAACTCGAGGACAACCGATGGATGGAGCGAGTAAGTGATTTCGTTTTTTACATACTGCTGAATCTGTAGCTGTACGTGTGGTTTGCACTGTTACACTTGGGGGGGGGGGGGGGTGTACATGCTGATGTATCTGTAGCTGTAGGTGTGTGTATTGCATTGTAACACTTGGGGGGGGGGGTTGTACATACTGATCTATCTGTAGCTGGTGGTGTGTTTTGCACTGATGCACACTTGGGGGGGGGGGGGTGTACATACTGCTGAATCTGTAGCTGTAGGTGTGTTTTGCACAGTAACACTGGGGGGGGGGGGGGTTGTACATACTGCTGAATCTGTAGCTGTAGGTGCATGTGTTTTGTACTGTTACACTTGGGGGGGGGGGGGTGTACATACTGATGCATCTGTAGCTGTAGGTGTGTTATGTACTGTTACAGTAGGGGGGGGGGGGAGGGGGGGGGTTGAACATACTGCTGTATCTGTAGCTGTAGGTGTGTTATGTACTGTTACAGTAGGGGGGGGGGGGAGGGGGGTTGAACATACTGCTGTTTTTGTAGCTGTAGGTGTGTTTTGCACACAGGGGTGGGGTTGGGGTTGTACATACTGCTGTATCTGTAGCTCTAGGTGTGTTTTGCACTCTACACGGGGGAAGGGGGTGGAGTGTTGTACATTACCCGCTATTACGAGCTAGTCGTGTGACAGAGAGTTTTCTTGCACACGAGACTGTAGATGTTTCACGACGGCTTTAGCCGGAGTGAAACAGCAGCAGTCGAGTGTGCAAGAACACTCTCTGTCACACGACTAGCTCGTAATGGCGATTATGTCTCACAGCTTCAACAGAGGAGAGAACAAACACGTTTTGCGTACTCACGCTTGATAAACCTAAACACAGGAGCAGCCATTGTGGAGAGATCTACTTTTTGACGAAAGTGACCGAACAACTATAAATGACGTCTCGGAATATGTGAATGACGTCAGAGTCATCGTCACAGTCTGTATCTTTTGAAGCATCGCAATCTTCATGACGTCTTTCTGTGTCTGCATCCGCGAAATGTTTGTTCTTTCCGGGATCTTTGTCATCTATGTTCACAACTCTGTCCTTATAGTGTCAGACTAACAGGCCTCCTGAGCGAGCCACTTTCCAAGGGCAGCTAAATTCGCGTATGGAAACAGTACTGTCGTCTGGGATGCCGTTTTCAGTATTCTGAGCGTTGAAGAATTTGTAAAGAGAAGAAACGATAACAGCAGAAGAAATAAAAGTCGTGTGTGCATTTTGGGTTTTTTGGAGGGACGATTTCGAGTTTGAATCCGTTCTTGCACATGCTCCAAAGCGCGTAACATACAATCTTGCACACGTTTGCTTTAGTAGTGGCAAAGAAGGAAAGCGTGTGACATACTGCTGTATCTGAAGCTGTAGGTATGATTTGTACTGTTACAGTGGTGGCAGCGGGGGGAGGGGGGGTGTACATAATTCTGAATCTGTAGCTGTAAATGAGTTTTGTACTGTTACAGTGGGGTGGGGGGGGGGGGGGGTTGGGGGTTGTACATACAGCTGTAGGTGTGTTTTGCACTGTTACACTGGGGGGAGGTGATGAGGGGGGGGGGTTGTACACACTGCTGTATCTGTAGCAGTAGGTGCGATTTGTGCTGTTACAGTTGGGGGGGGGGGGGGGGTGTACATACTGCTGTAGCTGTAGGTGTTTTTTGACTCACATGCGAAGCAAAAGTGAGTCTATGTACTCACCCGAGTCGTCCGTCCGTCCGTCCGTCCCGGCGTCCGTCCGTCCGGAAAACTTTAACGTTGGATATTTCTTGGACACTATTAAGTCTATCAACACCTGATGTGGCCTGATGGTGTATGGTTACAAGATCTCAAAAAACATGTGCGGCAACTTGACCTCACTTCAAGTTCAAGGTCACAGGGGCCGTAATTGTTGTCTTAAAAACGACCATTTTTCACATTGTCGCATTTTTTTCTAAAGTTATCGAGAATGGCAACATTAGCTATGTATGCTATACAGGGCACTGTAAGCCCTATCTTTGGACACCAGTTTGGTTGACCTTGCTTTAAGGTCAAGGTCGCAAGGGTCCTTTAAAGTTGGATTGTATACATATTTTGAAGTGACCTTGACCCTGAACTATGGAAGATAACTGTTTCAAACTTAAAAATTATGTGGGGCACATGTTATGCTTTCATCATGAGACACATTTGGTCACATATGATCAAGGTCAAGGTCACTTTGACCCTTATGAAATGTGACCAAAATAAGGTAGTGAACCACTAAAAGTGACCATATCTCATGGTAGAAAGAGCCAATAAGCACCATTGTACTTCCTATGTCTTGAATTAACAGCTTTGTGTTGCATGACCTTGGATGACCTTGACCTTGGGTCAAGGTCACATGTATTTTGGTAGGAAAAATGTGTAAAGCAGTTCTTAGTGTATGATGTCATTGCTAGGTTTAGTTATTTGACCTTGACCCTGAAGGTCAAGTAAAGGTCAAGGTCAAGCATGTGAGTCGTATGGGCTTTGCCCTTCTTGTTGCACTGTTACAGGTTGTGGGAGGGGGGGGGGGGTTGTACATAATGCTGAATCTGTAGCTGTAAGTGTGTTTTGCACTGTTATATTGGGGGTGGGGGTGGGGGGGGGGTATACATACTGCTGTATCTGTAGCTGTTGGTGTGTTTTGTACTGTTACTTAGGGGGAGGGGGTGTACATACTGCTGAAGCTGTAGCTGTAAGTAATTTTTGCACTGTTACACTGGGGGGGGGGGGGGGGGGGTTGTTGTACATACCGTGCTGAATCTGTTGCTGTAGGTGTGTTTTATACTGTAATACTGAGGGGGGGGGGGGGTTGTACATACGGCTGTATCTGTAGCTGGTGATGTGTTTTGCACTGTTACACTGGGGGGGGGGGGGGGGGGGGTTGTACATACTGCTGTATTTGTATCTGTAGGTTTGTTTTCCACTTTAACACTGGGGGGAGGGGGTTTGTACTGCTGTAGCTGTAGCTGTAAGTGGATTTTGCACTGTTACACTTGGGGGGTGGGGGGGGGGGGGGGTTGTACATACTGCTGTATCTGTAGCTGCATGCAGTGTCACGTGGTGGCGGTGATAGTTCAATAGTTGTGTAGCCAGTCAGAGTCTTGGCAGTGACAATCAGAGCTGCTGACGTCAACTCGAGGACAACCGACGGATGGAGCGAGTAAGTGATTTCGTTTTTTACATACTGCTGAATCTGTAGCTGTACGTGTGGTTTGCACTGTTACACTTGGTGGGGAGGGGGGGGTGGTGTACATGCTGATGTATCTGTAGCTGTAGGTGTGTGTATTGCATTGTAACACTTGGGGGGGGGGGGGAGGGTTGTACATACTGATCTATCTGTAGCTGGTGGTGTGTTTTGCACTGATGCACACTTGGGGGGGGGGGGGTGTACATACTGCTGAATCTGTAGCTGTAGGTGTGTTTTGCACAGTAACAGGGTTGTACATACTGATCTATCTGTAGCTGGTGGTGTGTTTTGCACTGATGCACACTTGGGGGGGGGGGGGGGGGTTGTACATACTGCTGAATCTGTAGCTGTAGGTGTGTTTTGTACTGTTACACTTGGGGGGGGGGGGGGGGGGTGTACATACTGATGTATCTGTAGCTGTAGGTGTGTTATGTACTGTTTCAGTAGGGGGGGGGGAGGGGGGTTGAACATACTGCTGTATCTGTAGCTGTAGATGTGTTATGTACTGTTACAGTAGGTGTAATGAATCGCGGTTATGGTGTTTATAGTTGAAGGGATATAACTAGTGCTTTTTGTAATACAAAGAGTTTGTCAGGAGTTGTTTAACTTTGAGAGTGGAAACTTTTAACAGTTCAGTAAAATTCCATGGTTAGTCACGGGCGGGTCAAACTGGGTTCGCAGCACGTGAGTTTACAACTGTGCGAGTTGTTCACGTTATAATCGCAACCGCCTGATTTTGTGAGTTGTGATTGTAAACTGCCTGACAATTGAAAGTCATTCGACCTGGGCTCTCGGATGAGAAAACCTGCTCTTGGTTTTGATGTCAACTTTGGAAGAAAACATTTGATCTTGATGTCAACCTTGGAACCGGGAAACATTGCCGGGATGACTTGGACTTTTGTATGGGTGCCGCCATATTGGAAGATGAGGTACTTTGCTAGTTTTGTGTGAACTTGAACATTTCTTTTGTATGCGCGGACATGACTTGTGTACTTGAATAATTTCGGAATTGTATAATTTTCTTGTGCTCGGTTGGTGTTTTTGAATATTGTTAGTTGTTACAGTAGGGTGTTATATTTTGTAACAGGCCGCCCCAGTCTGACTTGTGCGGGGTGGTGCCAGAGTGGCGAGGGTGCGATGGAGGCCGTAAGGTTGAAGGCTAGCTACATCGTCACCTCTACATAACGTAAAAGTTATGTTTTGTTTATTTGCTTTCTTGTCCTTGTAAATATGTTATGACGTTGACAATGAATGAGTGAGTTTCACAAGGTCGTGGACAATGAATGAATGAGTTTCAAAAGGTCATGAATTGATTATTGTAAGCAAGAAAATATTTGAGAATTTGAAGAATGAATTGATAATTGCTATGTCAGAAACAAACCAGTTTGTATGTTCTAATTAAACCATTGGCTATTGTTTGGAAAGAATGAGTTGGTGAAAGACTACAAATTCTTCTAATCTTCTCTCTGCTTTCCTAAATTTCTGAGCGGGAGTCAGATGATTGACTGTGTGTGTGTGTGTGCACATATACAGAATCTGGAAGGAGATTAATAAGGATAAATACGGATCTTCTTTATTTCAAATCTCTTACAGTAGGGAGGGGAGGGGGGGTTGAACATAATGCTGTATCTTTAGCTCTGTTTTGCACTCTACAAGGGGGAAGGGGGTGGAGTGTTGTACATACTGCTGTATCTGAAGCTGTAGGTATGTTTTGTACTGTTACAGTGGTGGCAGCGGGGGGAGGGGGGTGTACATAATTCTGAATCTGTAGCTGTAAATGAGTTTTGTACTGTTACAGTGGGAGGGGGGGGGGGGGTTGGGGGGTTGTACATACAACTGTAGGTGTGTTTTGCACTGTTACACTGGGGGGAGGTGGGGAGGGGGGTTGTACACACTGCTGTATCTGTAGCAGTAGGTGCGATTTGTGCTGTTACAGTTGGGGGGGGAGTGTACATACTGCTGTAGCTGTAGGTGTTTTTTGCACTGTTACACTTGGGTTGGGGGAGGGGGGGGTTGTACATACTGCTGAATCTGTAGCTGTAAGTGTGTTTTGCACTGTTACATTTGAGGGGGGGGGGGGGGTATACATACTTCTGTATCTGTAGGTGTGTTTTGTACTGTTACTTAGGGGGAGGGGGGTGTACATACTGCTGTAGCTGTAAGTAATTTTTGCACTGTTACACTTGGAGGGGGGGGGGGGTTGTACATACCGTGCTGAATCTGTTGCTGTAGGTGTGTTTTATACTGTAATACTGGGGGGGGGGGGGTTGTACATACGGCTGTATCTGTAGCTGTAGGTGTGTTTTGTACTGTTACAGTGAGGGCGGTAGAGGCGGGGGGGGGGGGGGGGTAGTACATACTGCTGTATCTGTAGCTGGTGATGTGTTTTGCACTGTTACACTGGGGGGGGGGGGGGGGGTTGTACATACTGCTGTATCTGTAGGTTTGTTTTCCACTTTAACACTGGGGGGAGGGTGGTTGTACTGCTGTAGCTGTAGCTGTAAGTGGATTTTGCACTGTTACACTTGGGGGGGGGGGGGGGGGTTTGTACATACTGCTGTATCTGCAGCTGCACCCAGCCAGCAAGACATTAGCGGCCGATAGTCGGCCGAACACCCTTCAAAAAGTCGGGGCGGTGACGTCAAAAGAGACGACGCGGGTGTTGGCCCGACTAACTTTTGCAAAGAGGCAACGAGGCGGCCGACAGGCGGCCGAACACCTGTACTATGGCGGCACGCATCCGGTCCGATGTTAATCGGCCCGATGGCTTGTTGGACCTGCGGCCCGACACCTTATGCCGACATCGTCCCGATGTCTTCCCGCTGAAATCGATATCTTCCCGATGTCGGCATAAGGTGTCGGGCCGCAGGTCCAACAAGTCATCGGGCCGATTAACATCGGACCGGATGCGTGCCGCCATAGTACAGGTGTTCGGCCGCCTGTCGGCCGCCTCGTTGCCTCTTTGCAAAAGTTAGTTGGGCCAACACCCGCGTCGTCTCTTTTGACGTCACCGGCCCGACTTTTTGAAGGGTGTTCGGCCGACTATCGGCCGCTAATGTCTTGCTGGCTGGGGACATGGACTCGTCCAAGTCCGCCCGCGTTGAGACAGGAGGGAAATCCCCTCCTCTGAGTGGGGCGACACGGATCGCACGTGAGACCGAGAACGAGACGACCGACACGGACAACCAAGCAGTGAGCGCGACTGAGGAGACTGAGACCTGATTTTGTCTCATCCTTGGTTACTTGCGGTTAACGGACTGGCCTGCCCCACGGACTTACGAGTACTCACACCGATTTTACCATATATGTAACTTTTGATTGATTAATATGAATTAATATGGATACTATCAAAATATGTTCTGTTAACATACACGGATTGAGAAATGCGATAAAAAGAAAAACGTTTTTCAATAACAAAAAGAAAGAAAAAACAGATATAATATGCGTACAAGAGTCTTATATCACTGACGACGTTAAGGAACTATGGGAAAAAGAATGGAGAGGGAAGATGTTTTATTCCACTGTCTCCAACCACAGTATGGGTCAGCTAGTTTTAGTGAATAAGAACTTTCCACATGATGTAAAATGTGTGTTTAAAACAGACCGAATGCTAGGTGTAGAAATTCAGATGGATGATAAGAAACTGAATGTAATCAATGTGTATTCCCCAACAATAGTGAATGAGAAAGAACCTTTTCTTAAAAAAATTAAGTACCCACATTGAAACTATTGAAACAGATGACGTTATTGTATGTGGAGATTTCAACTGTGTTCTGTCAAATTCACTTGATGTAATTTGTGGTGATGATCATGCACAGAAAGCTATAG
This sequence comes from Littorina saxatilis, assembly GCF_037325665.1. Taxonomy (NCBI): domain Eukaryota; kingdom Metazoa; phylum Mollusca; class Gastropoda; order Littorinimorpha; family Littorinidae; genus Littorina; species Littorina saxatilis. The sequence continues at coordinate 67,158,145 of NC_090252.1, forward strand.
ACAATTTTAAACGTCTTTTGAGTGACTGTCAGCTGGATGATATGTGGAGACTCTTTAACCCAGACTGCAAAGAATTTACGTGGAGTCGCAAGAACCCATTTATAGCAAGAAGACTTGATTACAATTTAGCCTCTAGTGGAGTGGTCGACCACGCCAGCGACTGTATTATACAGTCAGTGGCTCATTCAGATCACCGACAGGTCATCTTGACCTACAAAGTAACGCACGTGTTGCGTGGTCCATCATACTGGAAGTTTAATGATCAATATATTTCTTAAAAAATATGAAGAAGAATCAAGTAATGAAGATGCACAAATAAGATGGGATATATGTAAAATAAAAATAAGAGAGATGTGTATATCGTATTCTAGAGAAAAGAAAACTCTCAGTATAAACAAACACACCCTTTTACAACAGCAGTTGAATGAAACAGACAGACTTTTGGCCCTGGACCCCAGTAACGCCAGATTGGTGACTAAGCGAGAGCACATCAAGCAGCAGCTAGAAATATTTACAATACAAGAAACTAAAGGGGCACACATTAGATCTAGGATAAAATTCATTGAGGAGGGTGAGAAAAACACGCGTTATTTCCTAAACTTAGAGAAAGCTCACGCAAAAAACAAGATACTAGATAGAATAGAAATAACAGAGAATGAATTTATTACAAGTCAGTCTGAAATATTAAAGGAACAAACCCGCTTCTTTACTAACAGATACACTAAAAACACCAATTTTAATAACCTTCTTGGGGACGAATTTTTAAAAAATACGGACATTCCAAAATTATCAGAAGAGCAAAAGGGCAGTATTGATCAAGAAATGACAGAAAAAAACCTCCTTTTTGCACTTAAAGGAATGCGAAGTAATTCTGCTCCAGGATTGGATGGAATAACAACCAATTTCATAAAGTTCTTTTGGAGTAATATAAACAAAATGTTATTATCCTCTTTTTGGTCAGCCTTTGAAAAAGGGGAACTATCTGTATCCCAGAAGCGAGCAGCAATCACACTGATACACAAAGGAAAGGGGTTGAAACGAGAGCACCTAAATAACTGGCGTCCTATATCTGTAACAAACACCGACTATAAACTATTAGCGAAATGCCTTGCAAACAGATTAAATCAAGTCATCAATAACTTAATAAGTGAAGATCAAGTTGGGTTTCTAAAAAAAAGAAATTCCAGCACTGTTATTAGAATGATCGATGACGTCATTGAATATATGAATAACAGTAATCAACCAGGTATTTTAATGGCGCTAGATTACAGAGCTGCTTTTGACACGATTTCTAAAGAATATATGCTCTGGGCGTTCCAAAAGTTCGGATTTGGTAAATATTTTATTAGGTGGGTCGATACTTTAACAAAAAATACAGAGAGTAGTATTAACTACATGGGATGGATCTCGAGTCCATTCCCATGTGATGCTGGAATAAGACAAGGATGTCCATTTTCGCCATTAGCCTTTGTTCTGGCCCTCGAAGTGTTAGCAATCAAAATCCGTGCAGATCAAGATGTTAAAGGGATTAAAATGCCAAGGAATTCTGATAGACATGGTGAAATTCTTTAAACTACTTATGTATGCTGACGACATTAGTTTCTTCCTACAAGATGAGAAAGACCTAAAAAACGTATTACATCTTATAACTCAGTTTTCAAAATTTTCAGGGTTAGCAATGAATGATCAAAAGACAGAAGCAATGTGGCTTGGTATAAATAAATTTTCTGCTGACCGACCATGTAATATTATTTGGAAAAAACAAATCAAAATCTTAGGAATTCATTTCAACAACTCTGTCTCAGCCTCCAACCTAGAAGAAAACTGGGAACCTAAACTACATAAAGTAAATGCATTAATAGCAACATGGTCGAAAAGAAACCTAAGTATAATGGGGAAAATATGTATAGTCAAAACATTAATGTTGTCACAGTTTACTTACGTACTGCAATCTCTATGTGCCACAGAAAACTTCCTCAATAAGCTAAATTCATCTCTATTCCGATTTATCTGGAAGAAAAAATATTCAAACAAAAGAGCGTATGAAAAACTTAATAGAAAAGTAATGTGCCAAAAGACAAATCATGGAGGTCTGAAAATGATTAATGTCAAAGATGTACAAACATCATTTCTAATTTCATGGATTATGAGGCTGCTGGACGGAAGTAACGCAAAGTGGCAACAGATTCCATTAGCATCCTTTTTAAATCTGGGCGAACGCCTATGCTGTTTGCGCTCAAATGTGAGTGCAGAACATTTTAAAGGACTAGGTTCCATAAAGCAATATTTCTGGAAACAAGCTTTTATCACCTGGCTAAACAATAAACACAAGATCAAAGAAATAAGCAGTAATGAACAGCAGATAAGTGTACGCAATCAAACCTTATGGAATAATACAAATATAAGGTACAGGAAGCAAACGCTATACATGAATGACTGGATAAAGGCTAAAATATGCGTTGTTAAAGATGTCTTTAACGATAACGACATGTGCTCTTTTGAGGAAATATGTGAACGAACTGGATATAAACAGTCTCGCCTATTTGAATATAATGCAATACAGACTGCCATTAAAGCTCTATTATTGCGTGATATGGGTCAGGCCCGGTCTGATCATATGCCATTTACACAATTATCTCCACGCCAAATTCGCCTAAAGATGTTAAATTATGAGATAAAGGAGCCAAGCTCAGCTGGATTTTGGTCGAACAAATTAAATATTACATTAGAAGATAAACACTGGAAATTAGCTAACGAATGCTCGACAGAAACCCGTCTTCGTCTATTGCATTGGAAAATTTTACACAATATATATCCCACCAACATTTTGCTACATAAGATGGGAATTCGTCAAACAAATCTCTGTCAGTATTGTAACGAAACCGACTTCATCGAGCACTTTTTCTGGCAGTGTAGAGCAGTGCAACCCATATGGCAGGAATGTCAAGGGTACATATTTAAATGTACAGGCACAAATATAAAGTTAAGCTGCGAAGAGGCTCTTTTGGGCTATTTCACACGTGATATCCCCAGAGAGAAAACCTTCATAATTAATCACCTTATATTGATATTGAAAATGTGCATAAGCCAGTTTAAGTACGGAAATCCAAAAACTAACATGAAGGTCTTATTTCAGAACCAAGCTCGACTTCTAAATCTCTAGTAAAATTGAACTGTGTATAAGAATATAGATAAATAGTAGTATAGTGCTGTTAATGTAAAGTTATTTATATATGCGCCATATGATGCTGTGCTGAAAACTAGTACTGTAATTGGTAATTTGTAAATTCTCGCCTTTGTCCATCGAGCGTTGGAAAAAAGAAAAGAAGAAAAAAAAAAAAAAAAAAAAAAATTTGATAATAATTTTTATATATTTAATTTTCAGAGCTTGTTTTTAATCCAAATATAACATATTTATATGTTTTTGGAATCAGAAAATGATGGAGAATAAGATAAACGTAAATTTGGATCGTTTTATAAATTTTTATTTTTTTTTACAATTTTCAGATTTGTAATGACCAAAGTCATTAATTAATTTTTAAGCCACCAAGCGGAAATGCAATACCGAAGTCCGGGCTTCGTCGAAGATTACTTGACCAAAATTTCAACCAATTTGGTTGAAAAATGAGGGCGTGACAGTGCCGCCTCAACTTTCACGAAAAGCCGGATATGACGTCATCAAAGACATTTATCAAAAAAATGAAAAAAACATTCGGGGATTTCATACCCAGGAACTCTCATGTAAAATGTCATAAATATCGGTCCAGTAGTTTAGTCTGAATCGCTCTACACACACACACACACACACACACACACACACACACACACACACACACACACACACACACACACACGACCCTCGTCTCGATTCCCCCCTCTACGTTAAAACATTTAGTCAAAACTTGACTAAATGTAAAAAGTATCCCTTCACAGACAGCCTATTGGGAGCATCAGACCCTCCTCAAGTGGGACCGAGATTTACAGAGTAAAGTCCTTTTGTGGGGGACGTATCAAAATGTAATCTAGTCCTGAGGAGAGGCCCTTCTCGTTGGAACACAACAGAAGATTGCTTCCCTCACTGTGACCGACCTCCAGCTGGATAACGCGACTGTTCCATTCTCCCCTGCTGTCAAGAGCCTTGGCGTCTTTCTCGACTCCACTCTTTCCATGCAGACACACATCTCCTTCATCATCAAGACCTGCTTTTTCCACCTACGACGCATCGCCTCCATCCGTCGCTACCTCACCCACGACGCCTGTGTCAAGCTGGTTGTCTCCCTCATCTTCAGTCGTCTGGACTACTGCAACTCCCTTCTGGCTGCCCCCCCCCCCCCCCGCCTCATCCATCCATGGCCTACAACGAGTCCAGAACTCCTCATGGAAACTCCTAAAGAATTAACCCAAGTCTTAATACAACATTCTCTTGAACCATATCTTCTTCCAAAACATTCATGTATCATCTCATACATTCTCGTTCATTCTACATTCACATTCCGTCCACATTCAATATCCAAGCTATACTTAATCTATGAATAACACTGCCATACTTAGCATCAGCGTCAAGAAATCTCCCAACAAAAACCGTGATACAATCACAACAAGAATTCTCTTAAAACTTCACACTAGAATTTAGTGCACTTTGTATACACTAACCTTTACATTCCAGCTATGTATTCCAACTTCAATAATATACAACATAGTAAATCATTTACCTTGAGAGACCCGTCTCTTGAAAGAGTACTTGTTCCCAGAACAAGCCTGACATACGCTGACAACCTCCCTGGTTAAAAATGTTGAGCGTTGTAATCTTTCTAGTTCAATACCAGCTCTATCTCTCACACCCGTAAACACAACTCATGACAAGCTAAAGCTATTTTCTCGTGCAACACACAAAACCCGTGATAACGCTCCTCTGGTCACATACGCATCGCACTTCAATATCTAGGGAGGTTAAAATCACGACGTGGTTTCACATCACAAATATCATACCCACATCTTTGTGACATTTTTGTACCTAGACCAGACACGTGTTTCGACACTATTGTGTCTCATCAGTGGGCAGGTGGTACTGATGGCGAGAGTTGTCAACCCATGGTATCCAACTAAGAAGCAAACCACTCTCTGAATGGTAGCTTCTGTTGGCATGGGAGACTACCCTCATCTAATAACCCCAAGGGGATATCTGTGAAGGGAAACACGTTGATTTAAGGCCAAAGTGTGGAATTGATATTTATTAAGAAAGAATTTAGAAATTTAGACAAGTTTTTACCAAGAAATTAGGTTAAAACAAGGGAAATTTGAAAAAGCCTAAAGGGAGGTAACTCTGTACCAGCCTGCAGATCCAGAAATGGATACGCGAACAAGTTAGATCTAATTTTGAAAAGGTTAAACAGGAAAAGCGGTCAACTTTTCACTGCTGTTCAACACGGGACTTGGTAAAGAAGAAGTTTTATACATTTGCTCACCAGAATAACAGAGACGGAAGAAGGGAAGTCATGCTATATTACGTGTTATTACATTTGTCCAGCGATACCGAGTTGTAGTATTGAGGTGTGTGGATGTTCTTGCAGCTAGATCTTTTACAATTGACGTCTTTCAGGGGTTTAGTAACCTCTAGATTTAAGATGTCAAGACCATGTTATGGTGACATAATCTGAATTATCAATGATTTATACTTTTTCAAGCTAGAGCTTTAAAACTTCCAGGGTTTGATGATTTTAAGCCATGCTATAAGTATGGTTGACTATCGTCAGATTTCAATAGCATGGTGAGGTCAAGATTGGCTCTAAAGAGAGAAAACTGACATGTTCTTGCTACTTAGGGTTGGATGGTCCAATGTCACGCTTTGTTGACTCTAGTCATATTTCCGTGTCATAACGGGATCAAGTTTGCTCCGAGAAAGGAAAAACTAAATATAATTATAATTTGAAGGTTAACACACTTCCCGGGTTTGATGTAATCTGGACATGACTCGAGTCTGATTGACCCTCTTCAAATTCCAAGGTTATCGAGTTAGCGGCAATATATTATAAGCAGTGAATTATCATGTCCTTAAACATGTCATGACACCAGAGGGCCAGACGATATCTAATTAATACTAACTATACCGAAGGTGAGTTGTGTGATAATCCAATCATCTTGTTCTTCTTTCAGGAGACAAACTGGCAAGCTTTCAGGCGTACGTCAGCAAGCAGCCATACTCTCCGAACAACATTGCCGTGGACCAGCAGTGTGCCAGTATCAGCAAGCCTGGTGGCTTTGGCAAAGGTCTGATAATTAACATTACCTGTGGAGGGTATCTCGAGGGTCAGTTTTTCTTCGTGGTGACCCAGGAACCATTTTCCTTGGAATTCTGTGAGGTGCAGGTGTTCGCTCACGAAATCACAGGTAGGTCAACTGAGGAAATATAGGGGATGGACACATAGTCTTTGCCTGTTGCAGATTCAAGATTGTTTTTTTGCACAGTCAATTGGTAAAAGTGGATAAAAGCTGCAAAAGAGTGGCATGAATTTGCTCTTTTAATTTGCTGCAAACTTCGTCTGCCGTCGGCGTGACGCGAAAAAAGCTATTCGTCCTCAGATCCGAGAATAACGGTGTCATACGATTGTGCAGAATTGTAACCAAGTAAACTCGCATGCAGTTTGGTCGGACTGTTTGTCAATGTTGCACATTTTTCTTGCAACATTGCTTGGAGAATATGGCAAATTTACAGCAGCTCGACTGCTTTATCTCAGTCCATGACTGGGCACTTCATTGTGGCCTCACGGTTCTTCCCCGTGTACGTTAACACATACACCCTCCACCGTTCTGGTGTTGGTTTCGTAACAATCAGGTTGTTGAAATTGTATGTTTCTTGACATTGTTGTTATTTGGAGCCAGAGCTTTGAACAATTACACACTTCTGAGGTTTCACAACCTTAAGGCATGACCAAAGTCATATCTTAAGCTCAAGTTCGGATGGAAAACATAATTATAATTACATTTTCGTTAACGTTTTTGAACCACGAGCCATTTGCACGGGACATACAATGTGTTAATAAGGCCTATTACCATCTCACTACACCATATGGCTTTTTGACCAATCAGGACTGATTCTAGGTGACCTTATAACTGTTATAACGTCCAGACAGGGACCTTTTTTTGTTTATCAAGCTAAAAAATAAACAAGACAAAGTAAAAATTGGAAATAACAATTATCAGCTTGACTTCTTCTGAAGAATGACACTTCAATTGCTGTCAGATAATACACTCTTTATCTAAAAAAATACAAAAACACCAGTTTTGTCTGTGGGTACGTCCTCTACAGAACGGTAAGGAATCACCCACCCTCTGCGTTTGCAATGAAGACCTACTCCCTTGAAAGTGTAATTGTCAAAGTTATGAAGTTTCAAGTGAAATTGCGTCACTCAATGTACGCCATATACACTGAGCACAAAAAGTAAAGGAATTTTTTCAGTGGTATAGCCCAGATGTTAAACAGCAGTTTTTTGGGTCAGACATGTATATATATGTGTATTTGAAGATCAGTCTTTCTTCTGCTCAAAAATGTGTTTCTGGAATCTGAGTAATATTTGGGTATGACGTCAGAGGTCTGTGACCACGTCTACCCTCAAAAATGGCGTTTTTTGACGGCATGATTCACTTTCAACCGTCGAAACAGTGACTTAAACTGAATAATAGTTTACATTTTTTACATCCGAAAGTTAATTTGGTGTCTCACCAAACAGTGCATACACATGTCGTTCAAATCCGTCGCGCAGTCAGGCTGATCTAGTGTGCAAAAGAGAGCGACCACAATCCTGAAAAACAGCAAAATAACCAGGGTTTTTGTGGTGTTTTTGCTGGGTATCTGCAGTTGATATGCAATAAATCTAAAACTACAAATAGCAGCCTCTCCAAATTGCACAGAACGATGACAAAGACCCTCATCAGTATATAATATGTTCCAGTACTTAGAGCAAACAGAACCCGACAATGAACGTTGTAACGGTTTTCCGTTAACAATTTGTAAACGTGTGTAACGTCCTAGAAACAAACGTGACATGCACGCAACTATGTACACTTTGCATAAAATGGTGCCATTACACGTGTGTCAAGTTTCAGAAACATTCTTTCACAGGCTCAAAGGTTATGATCGTTTAAAAAAGAGGTGAAAAAATACTGTCCCTGGTGTCTTTCGCGCAACTTTTTTTTAAAGAACTTTTTCTATAATTTTGTTTCTCGTTCTCCGATAGGATACGTACAGCCTTCACGGATGATGCGAACAACTTGCTGAGTAGCAGTTGCAGGAAAGAACTGTTCACGTGTTTTGAACACAGCTGTGCTGTATAAGAAAGAAGTAAAGAAGACAAAGAATCAAAAAGTAAGAAGAATTAGGACATGACATCATATCATTCAAAAAAAATATGACGTCAGATGGAGGCAACACTAGGTTTTTTCTCATCGTCGTCTTGACGGCGAGACACAATCTGGCATTTGCTGTGACGAATCAGACAGTTGGAATGCTACGAAATAGAACTGTGGAGATGGACATAGCCAAGTTTTTAAGAGTCTGTAAGAGCATTGTCTCGAGGTCGTAACGGCCTACTATACAGAGAACCGTTATCTGTCCGTTATGACACAGAGAGAACGCTTTTTTGGTTGTCCCTTAATTCCTAAACCGTGAACATCAAGCTACGGGAACAGTCACACAAACTCAAAACGTATAATTATCCCCGAGTACGCTAGTACAAGGGTCCAGCAGACTTTAATTGTGTGTCTGTCTGTGTGTGTGTCTCGACTTAACAGCTTATTGCTGGGAAACTACTGGGCGCAGTTCGTTCAAAAGTTGATACACTAACTTGATAATAGGTCCGATTGATCATATTAAAACTTCATGTCTCGACATGTATTTCTCTCTCTCTCGACTGTATTCACGACTTTCCGACCTTGACATTGTAGCTAGGGTCGTGTGGGCGTTGGCATCATTGTCCAATCAGAAATAGTCAATGATCATCTCCTCAGTGTGTTCCGGTCCGGAACGCAAAACAGTTTGTGCGGAAAAAGAGAACGTGGTTTGACAACTAAAGGGCATTTTGACCGGCTCGCACTACAGCATCGTTCAAAAGTGGGAGAATGACACATCTGACAAATAGCCAGTGGTTACCAACATGAGAAACTGGGGATAGGAATCGTAATCCGTATGTAAGTTTGAAGCGGCCCTGACGCTGTTTGTACGTCAATCCGAAGAGAAGCTATCGTACTAGGCCCTAGGTGACATTTCGTCAAGTTCCACTCCCAGTTTGCCGACTCCATGGCCCTCCCCCCGCCAAACTGCTGCACCCGGTGGCAGGGAAAGCAGTTCGACGGTGACTGCAGGGCAAGTTAAGTTCAATTTTGCAAGCTAAAAATAAATGTTCTACTACCTTGTCAGTCTAGATCTGGAACTCATGAAACAGCACTGTTCAAATCCCCATAAAGTGAGCTGGTGTTTTTCTACATCTAAGCATCGACCGAATTCAATAGAAATGTTCCTTGCATGGCATAATTATTTACCTAAATCTGATATTAAGTTTGTTGAAAATCAAAGTATTCGTTTTTTGTTTGTTCGCGTGTCTGGTTTTTGCTTAGTCGATTAGCTTACACGATGTGTGGCTTTTTATTTTGTAAGGGTGGTTTAGCAGGTATAAAATGAGACCTAGACCACATACGCCATGAAAGTAGAGTTCCCCGTTCAATACCAAGATTGCCAGTATTGATATTCAGACAACTTTTGGATAAATGTATGGGGCTGTGGTGTTGCAGTGGTAGATTGTTTGCACGGGTATGTAGGTAGGTACGTGTACATCCGTGTGCTTTTGTGCAGGCATTTGTAAAGCAGGAAGATGCAACATTTTTGACAAACATCAGGGTTGTGTGTGTGTGTGTGTGTGTGTGTGTGTGTGTGTGTGTGTGTGTGTGTGTGATAAAACCAACAAAGCTTACATCCAGCACAAAAAGCTTCAGCTCTACTTCACCAGTCAAAGACAAACGCATTGTTTTATTCAGCTTTTGACACATATATTCACTCGATCAGAATCGAACCCTCTTCGTGAATATTTTATTTCAGAAAAAAATAACATATTGATTCTACACAACAAATGGTATTGCTATATGCTATGAGTATGAACGATGAAGACTAGCAACCGAGACAGATGAGGCATCAAGTTTCTTAGCCTTTTAGCCTCTTATGTTGCATACATGTCATTTGTTTTTAATTTTTATCTCCTGATAACTGACCAGAAAGGTACGTACAAACATCGATTCTGCAACTACCTCGTAAACTTTTCGATCGCTAATACACCAGAACTTGATACAGTATGCAACACTCACAGGCTTGATTACCTGTTGCATTGAAACGACAGAAGGAATTAAAAGACTATGTAACTGAGAGGAACCGATGTATTCAAGTTCAGAACGAAGCAGTTTCTGCCTCGGAGCCTGTATCTCATGCTATGGAGCCACTAGAAGAGAAATGTCTGGCGTAGTTTGACCCAACAGACAGAGAAGTAAAGGGGGGGGGGTAATCTATCGACAGCAGTTGTATTGCTGGTTTGTATTTGATCTTACAAACCATTCTTATTAACTTGTATAAATAGTTTATCGCTTCAGTAAACACTCATCTATTTTGAAGATTACGTAATTTTCAACAACAAAAATTAAAAAAAATTCGCAATTCAATATTTCACGCAAATTTTACTAATCCGCAAACAATTTTGCATGAACAAGTGTTATGTTAGGGAGAGAGTACGAGTGCGTAGTTAGACATATTTTGAGTGGAGTAGCAAAAATGCTTTAGCCATGTACTAATTATGTTATTGAACTGCTTAGCGGAGATTTCCAGATCAATCATACGGCGGTGAAAGACTGGTCTCTAGTACGGTCTATACTTACAAAATATAAAAATAAACAAACCAACACAAAAAAGGTTTGTGTTGCACGTAGGATTTAAGTATTTAATTGAATAGAAAAGGCAACATCGGAATAAAAACAAATCTCGTGGTTCTCTTGTCAAGGAGTATGCACAGAATATGAAAGAAGATTGTGGAGTAGGCTGCTTTCTATTCTACTGCTCTAAATTAGCAAGAGGCAAGCTTTACAATGCTATTCACACTAGGATGCAAAGCATTCAGTGCTAAAGCTCTCAAATCACAATAGTTACAAGACAAAACACACTTCTTGGGGCTACAAGAAATGTTAATATTTGTAAGCACACAATTGGACACATTTTTGTAAATATTTTTTATTGCCTCCCTTGAATAAAACTTATTAAAAAAAATATTCTGAGAAAAAAAGTTATACTTAAAAGCAAAGCTATCAAGAAATAGGTAGACAACCCGTGTAGATACCTTTATTCTTAAGACATTTTATTTTTGGAGGATGTCACTATGCAATTTTACAGATTTAAAAAAAAAGCTTTAGATGATCTCCCTTGAACAAACATTTCTTGTTTTTACTATGTGTTAGTTTTAAGGGTATATAGAAGAACAATAAAGAAAAAATGCTGCAAATTGACTTGGACGTATTTACAATTTAATTAAACAAAATGTTTCAAATTATCTGATAATGAAATTCTACATTAAAATTAAAGCAGATCTAGGGACTTGTGCACAACATAAAACATAAGGAACTATGATCTGCATCGCTTGTTATGATGATAATGGCTGGCACCTGTCGACCGACTTGCACGCCATAATTATATATGTTTTACTATGCGCCCTGCATGTCAATGGTCTTTCTCTGGGTGGCTCGATTCTGAGGAGATAAAGAAAATGCATTTAGTGCAAGCAGTACATAATGACAACACACATAGTGACATACAATTACTTAAAGCAGCTGCTGGTTTCAGAGTATTTAGTTAAAGGCCCACCCCAACTTGTTTGCCTCAATGTCGCAGATTTGGTCAGACTTTCACAATGAGTAAGATAACAAATTTAACAATGTTTTGATTTAAGGGGGGACAGGGTAGGCAAGCACTTTTTTATTTTATTTTGGAAACAGCTTGCTGCTTGTTTGATTTTTGCAAGCAGAATAACCTAATTAAGGGAAACCATTTTAAATTTTGAGTGAAAAGCAATTTTTGGGGGTTTTATTCACCAAAATGTGAGAAAAACGTTATAAAATGTGCTTTTTAAAAAATTTTGCTGTTTGTGAACCAGTGCATGTTTTGATCCAATTTTTCTTCTTTGCAGCAATATGTGTGTGTTTAATAATTCTGTGTATCGAAAAGCATTTCTAAGCAATATATTATTTTAATTTAGCATTTTCAGTTACCGGTTCAGTTCTGATAAGAAAAATACATGAAATCCTAACTGTCAAGACTCATAAAAACCCAACCAATGCACTGAACTCTTATTCCATACACAGAACTGATGCTGTACAACTCATAAACAACATATACAAAAACTGAACAAATCCATCAAGCCTTTCAAAAGTTGCAACATTTTAATTGTAGCGTTTTGTCTGAAAATTACATTCAGAGAAAACAGCATTTTAAAGATTTGAACCAGTACATAAAAAAACCAGTAGCACAGTGCACCCTGAATTCATATGTTTTTATCAGAATGACCACTTTACTATGTAGGGAAAAGGATTTGACAATCAAATTATCAGGATTTTTTTTATATACATCATATGAAAACAGCCATCTTTGTTTGTACCGATATGAAAACATGAATCAGAACCAAACTGTCAGACTCATAAAAACCCAACCAATGCACTTAACTCTTATTCCATACACAAAACTGACGCTTTACAAATCATAAACAACATAAACAAAAATGAAACAAATCCATCAAGCCATTCAAAAGTTGCAACATTTTAATTACAGATGTTTGTCTGAAAATTACATTCAGAGAAAACAGCATTTGAAAGATTCCAACCAGTACCTCAAACTAGTAGCACAGTGCAGCCTGAATTGATATGTTTTTATAAGAATAACCACTTTACTATGATGGGGAAATGATTTGACGATCAAATTATCCAGACTTTTTTAAAAAAATCATTTGAAAACTCATCTATGTTAGTGCAGATATGAATCAAAACGAAACTGTCGGACTCATAAAAACACAAGGAATCCACTGTATTCTTATTCCATGCACAGAAATGGTGCTTCACAAATCATAAACAACATATACAAAATTGGAACAAATCCATCTTGCCATTCAAAAGTTACAACATTTTAATTACCACATTTTGTCTCAAATTACATGTAGAGAAAACAGCATGTAAAAGAGTCTCACTAGTACCCCGGTAAACTAGTACCACAGTAGAGCTTGAATTAATGGGGTGGTTTTTTTTAACCAGAATAACACTTTAACTATGAAGGGGAAATGATTTGATAATCAAATTATCAGATTTTTTTTATTTAAAAAAAAATCATATGAAAACATTAAAAAAGTCAATTATCTGTGTTTGTGCTGATATGAAAATATTGATCAGAACCAAACTGTCAGACTCACAAAAACCCAACGGATGCACTGATTTCTTATTCCATTGCATAGAAATGATGCTTCACAAATCATCAACAACATTACATAATTATATATACACAAATGGAACAAAGCTATCAAGCCATTCAAAAGTTGCACCATTTTAATTACAGTATTTCTGTGCTCAATCCTAACACTGCAGCAAATTTCTGTAAAGCTGAATGTCCCTTTCCATGTACCAACATGGTCATACGCGGATTATTTAAAATGCAACTTTACCACCCGAAGCGTTGCAAACACCGGGAGAAGAGTAAACAACTGCAGACTTGAATGGACACTCATATGCACTCCAGATGCAGGGCCTGTGCAAATCCTTGGGCTGATGCATCACCTTCTTTCATAATCAGACTGCTAGTGCTATCAGACAAGCATTCAGTACAGGATATAAACCTTTCAGCAATAGATTGAGCTGATCAATGTTGACAAAAGCCCAACACATGTCAGCGGAGTGACGTTGCACAGTACCAGTATCCATATCTGCTTGTGATGGGTCAGAAGATGGCAAAGTATCTGTATCTTCTTATGGTTGGTCAGAAGATGGCAAAGCTGATGTTTCTGCTGTGGAAGAGGGTAGTTCCGGTTTAGCAAACTTTTCCATCAGGTCAATCTTTCTCCTCGCTGCCACCACAGGAGGACTGGCTCTCCCCTTGCTCCAACCTAATAAATACACAAACACTGATTTAATATTTGATACAACTGTCCATGGTTTTTGTTTGTAATAAGCTGCAAATTTTAAGACTCAATATAAACGTCAATAAGTGCTTGTACTTTATTTTGCAAATGACCATGTTACATGGGGTGTACCTCAACTTTTTGGCTAGGCTGGTAAATCAGAAATTCCAATCAGCCCCCAACCACTGAACCAGGCGGGTTTTCTTACAACCACCTCAGCGGCTCGTACCCACATATGTCGGTTGACGAACACACACACACACACACACACACAAAAGACATTCATTAATTGGCCCCTATCACAAAATGTACATGTCAAGTTTACTATGGGATTTGAGTAACCACACAATCACATACACACAGGAACTAATACTGACACTAGCTGAATTATTTTCTTTCTTTCTTTCTTTCTTTTCATATTTTTCTTTTAAAATTAATTTATTTCATCACACTTGCTATGTATTTGCTTGTTTCTTGTCTGTTGTCTGTTTTGTGTGTGTGTGTTCTGTGTGTGTGTATACATTTTCAGATTTCCTAAACCTAGCACTGTTTGCAGGTGATCTTTATGCTTTTGATTCATGAGTTGCATCCCCAGTCCTTTACTGAGTTTAACTCTTTTTTTTTCTTTGGTGAAGTAAATTGGATCTATTTTTTTTATTCCTTAGTTAATGGAAAAGATTTGACAACAATATTGCTGTCAATGATAGGTTGGTCAGCCATGCTGGTGTAAACCAATCCTTTAGAATTAGAGAACGCTCTCTAGTAGGGTACTTATTTTCCTACGGTCAATGACCAGAAACAGAAACTGTGTCAGTCGTACATCGCTCAGATGCTGCTTCTCAGTTTGACCCCAGACAAAGAATACTGATGACATGTTACACCATAGTAAGCTCTCAAGGACTGGCCAGCGAAGAACAATAAAATAGGGGTTGTGAAGACGATATCACAGAGATGATCGAGGGAGGGAGAGGGGGGGGGGGATGCGGCGGCGGCATGGTCAGTAAATTGGATCAAGAAACCCGCAAAATACTTCAGACACAAACTGTTTATCATTTACCTGCAAACCCTAACACATTCTTACAACAACAACAGCATAACGATGTGCAATAAATCACGTTGTCAAACAAACAAGATCGAAAAGAGAAAGAAGCAAAACCCACCTCGTCGAGTCAAGAATCTTAGAATGTCGTCTGCTTAAATACGATCATGTTGGTTCATTTCGGAGTGTTGTTACTTCCTTCTACTGTTCGCTGCTGCTGGTTCATCTTTCTCTGATATTTCTTGCCACTATGCCGAACATTTCCAATGTTAGGGTTGTTCTCCGCAGCTCAAAACTTTGAAAAATGCTGCTGAATCGGTGAAAACGTCATGGATTTGTTGACACCGGGGGACTGATAAGTTGTCTACTGCGCTTGCGCCAAATGCCTTTGACCTACATATATTTGCATATATTAATTCCGAGGTTTCGGTTGGAACGGATTCTCTCTCTTTGTGCCTATGTCAACGGAAATTCCCCAACGGTGATGACGTCATCTTGAAGAACGGAAATTTCCACACAGTTTGAACAGCGAAGGGTCATGTCATGTGCGCACATTTACCAGCACGGAGTATCCAAAGTTGACCATTTTTTCGATTTTTTTGATAAAACACAGACAAAAACAACAAAACATCGGTTTGAAAATGGTTTTATTTACATGAATACATGTCTAAAATGACAAAAGCAGATTATTGAATGCATTCCAGGATGTTCAAAGGTGTGAAAAATGCAACAACCCCAAAAAGGTGTATGAAACCAAAAATAACTCATTTTGCCTACCCGGTCTGCCCTTAAAAAAAGAATAGTATTCATTTTTGTTGTTTTCGGCCCCATTCACTGGGAATCTTACTCAAGGACAAGGATTTTTCTAAGGAATATTTGTATGTGAAGCTTCCAAGCCCTAGCTTCAGAAACGACCAAGAAACCCTCAATAATGGATTTTGTTGTGCATAGTGATGGCTATCCAACCGAGTAGCGGAGCACTGGTGAATCCTTTCATTCTCCTGATTGCTTGATTCTGAAATGACATTGTGGAGTTGGTAGTTATGTGAGTGTGTAGTGCCTGCTCTTCGTTGTTTAGTCGGGGGGAGGGGGGGGGGTATTGAATCATATGATCATAAAGTACGACTTCACTGTGATGTGCAGAGATTTAGTCAGGTACACAACATTGCTATGCTATCACGAAATTAGATGTTCTATCCTCTAGATGGGCTACACAACTACATCAGATGTCATGGTTGGGTTTTCGCAAGTCAGCAACATGTTTTGAAGTTCTCATTGGGTAATCACGGCTGACATCAAACACAGAAAAGGTGGAAAAAACATAAATCAATGAACTCATTTTCCCTGCATTGTGATACTAGCCATATGGGTCTGCCGAAGTAGCTCCTGCACATATTGAATTAAGTATTCATGTTATTGTTAGGATCACACTTTTTTCTGGTACATGTACAGTATATCAGACTGGAAAGTTTCTCAAGGCTTGAAGAATTCAAGAGCTTGCCTATCCCCAATAAAAAAAATAAAATTTAGTATGCAAGTATTTTCAGGGTCTCAAGGTTTTAATATGAAGTCTGTTCCTCGGGGGTCATGGAGAAACAAATTACAAATGAGAACAACAAATTCCGACCAATTTAGGACACACCATAACATAACTCACAAACAAACAACAGCAATACAATAATTAGTCTGCAAATACCTAAACGTCGTTCACACTAGGTATACAAAAATAAAAAAGCACATTCAGGCAGGTTTGACAAGTAGACCATTCCAGCTGCTGTTCCAGACCAAAGGCCATGTTTCCCCTTACTCTGTGATTGTAATCATAATTATTGTTTATGAATGACTTCAGTTTTTCTAAGTAAATCTCTCGTTGTAATTACTGGTAAATGCATTATCCCAATATGTCGCGACAACCAGCCTAAGGGTTAAGATATCCTCACATCTAACCTGCGTAAACTTCATTTCAAGGGTTTTAATTTTTTTTTAGCTGGCCAAGAAATTATAAGCATTCCTCAATTATGTTCCTGTCAGACTCAATGAGCTAATCTTATAAAAAAAAAATTAAAAAAGGTAGCATCTTATAATATTCTCACGTGAATTATAGCTAATCAGAAAACTAGTATTTAATTTTTTTTAAAACTCAAACTGAAAATACAGGCATGCAACATTATCCTTGCTGTTTTGTGATAACCCTTACCATCAACTATTCTATTTCATTTCCATCTTAACAGGCGTAGCACCTCTCTGGAAGCCAAAAGAACACTTTAAATCCCCCCCCCCCCCCCCCCCCCCAGTACTGAGTAAACATTGCTGTGCATATTTAAAAAAACAAAACAATGCCTGAGTCTCCAGTCACATGTTTATGTTGTTGTCCTTGTACTTCACTTGTAGCTTAGCTGTTCAAGAAACTGTTTTTCTGATCACATGATCAAAATTCAAATACTTAATAAACCAATTTTGATTCTATTTCTTCAATAATAAGTCTGCATATGTAATTGCCACAATTTACAGAGTTTCTGAATAAATGCTGCAAGAAAAACCAACAGAGTGAACAGTTTGTAAATATACTAACATACCTATATTTACCTTATGACATGTGTGGTACAGTGGCTGCTAAAACGTCCGTTACACCTGTCTGCATAATTATATTAGGTGACAGCCCTGATGGAGACTGAAAAAAAGTTCCTTTGTCAGTACCCTGTGTATGAGTGTGGTCGGGTATGTTCTGGAACAACTAGAGCACTCCCTATAACCATATGTTGCACGGAGGGTAGGGGGGGGGGGGGGGCTTTTAGAGGTGTAG
>NC_090252.1:67181166-67268666 GCF_037325665.1 Littorina saxatilis
TTGGACTTTAAAGTTGTTATCCGTTTCTCTGTCTCGTTGAAGTATTGCAGGTAAATGTGTGTGTGTGTATGTGTGTGTGTGTGTGTGTGTGTGTGTGTGTTTGTGTGTGTGTTTATGTGTGTGTGTGTGTGTGTATGCGTGTGTGTGTGTGTGTGTGTGTGTGTGTGTGTGTGTGTGTGTGTGTGTGTGTGTGTGTGTGTTTGTTGGGTACTGTTTTTCGTTGGTTTGCATGTTTGTGCTTTTGGTTTGTTTGGTTGTTGAATGTATGATGTTTTTGATTTGTTTATGTTGCTGCAGTGTTGCAGCTCGACCAAAACTGCGGGAGTTTGACTCCAACAAGAAAATGTGCAGATGACCTAGCGTGCCACGAAAGAGTTTGTAGTATGTATACGACTTGATTCCTGTGATCTGAAAATGTTTGTTTATTTCATTCTCTCTTTCTTGTTTTCCTTCTTTCTTTCTTTGTGTTTATGTCTGTCATCGAGTTGCAGCCAAACACCCATTGTCCAATATGATACAAACTGTGAAAATGCACTACACAACCTGTTTATATATTTCCAACAGTGTTCTGCTTTTTTCTGATCCCAGAGTCAAGGTCGAACCGATAAGAAATGACACAAGTAATGAATTGACACGAACTTACTGAGGTAGTCTTTGCTTAAAGGCATATGTACTCGATGACTATACACGCTAATTGCTTTACCAACAGCTGGAGACATGCTAAATTAAGTTCCCTGCAAAATATTGTGGTCTAGGACCCCTTCAATGTTGAGATATGTTAATTTTCATTTTGATCTGGATCGTCCTATTTATAGATTTGGCAACACATGTAACGTTGATGCAAGGGAGCTAACACCGCGGCTTTGTTGACATCCTCACTTTTTCAGAGGCTAGAACAAGCTGTAATGCATGTATTATGGTCCGCGCATGGTGACATATCGTCATTATATGGTCTTATGGTGCGTTTGACATCGATTATGGGCAAACTACACTTTGTAAACACGGGAGCACGTACATATGCCTTTAAATCTTGCTGAATTTGAACTCTCAATATTGGAGATAGCTTGTCATCTATTGGCGAGGAACCCTAACTGATTAGTAAGGTGAACAATCACAGGGCTTTTTATTCAAGGGCACGTTAAAGGTGCCGTGCTTGTCAGTCCCTTGTGTACGGAGGCTCTAGGGCGTTCACTCATGCCTTAGGTATCTATCCATTTATCTTATACCACATTCCGTTGACCTTTTTGTAAGGAGTTGAACCCTGCATTTTTGTGTGCACATTAATTGTCACTATTGTTGTTACGGGCAAGAACTACTCCAAAACCCTACATGGAAGTATATTCGTCTCAACAAAAGAGTTTACTTCAAGATATTGTGTTTGATAATGGAATAACAATGTAAAACATGGTATTTGGCTCCATTTCGGCATACCCCACACATACTTTTGCCCTAGAATGTGATCGCGGTAATCTTCATTACAATTTAAACGTATGTGTAGTATAATCTGTGGGATAGCTGTGTAAATGTTTTGGTTGTTTATATCGTAACCTGCGACAAAAAAGATAATTCGTTGTTTGAACAGTGTTTTGACCGGGAGCAAGAATGAGAGTGCCCTTATTTCGTACATGTTGATACACACAGCAACCGTTGTTGTGTTTCTTGGCAAAACACCACGGTTGAAAGTTAAACAATGTTTAAGCAATGCTTGTGTTGGCCGCCTCAAATTGACACTGACACAAAATGTAAGGGGTACCCTTTGACATTATGGGGGGGGGGGGGGGGGGGTGAGGCGGAGGGATGAGGAAGGGGGTGTTGGTGGGAGGGAGAATGGGGATGGGGGTGAAATGTCGCGGTTGCGTGAACGAGCAAATGCTACAAATGCATTGTAGACCTTAAAAGACGAATTTCGAAAATAACTCTGTCGGTTTGAATGGGTTGTGAAAGAGAAACACTAAGTGAGCCAAACTGTCAACATGTGCTCCTGTCCACGTGTTCAGACACGCCCCTCGCGAGTGGCTGGCTCTTAATGTCACATATAAAAGTTTGACTAACTAAAAGCTCGAGTACACAAACTATACAAACCTGACAGATGTATTTCAACCGCTTACTTCCCTTTGGTTATTTGAGATGTATGGGCACGTTGAAGAGATGACAGTCGCTTGTTCAGTTCAATGCTTGTTGTTATCTCATGTGCCAGGAGATTGGTTCCGTATAACTCTCGCTTACTCCATTACACTTGCTTCCCTTTGGTTATTTGATATGTATGGGTACTTTTCAGAGATGTATCTCTATGTACCGTTCCAGAGTATAGCATAGATGGACAGATGACTATGTATGGGTACTTTTCAGAGATGTAGGCAGGTTTCACAATCTTCAATCACAGACTTCCTTTTTTTTCAACAAAATCAATCTTGACAGAGACCTTTGAAATAATGTTTTTATTAAAGCCTTACATCCTCCTGGATGGAATCAAGACAAAAACTTGTATGCAGACGCATTCTTGTCGACATAATGTGATATCTTGTTACAGTACTCTATCAAACAAAGGGATAGACTTAAACAGAATTGGATAACCATTTATTCAAAGAATATTGTCCAGAGGCTTTAATAAATTAAGCAATAACAATGCAAGCAAAATATCATTTCCGAGCTCAGTGAAAAAAGCAGCAAAT
Source organism: Littorina saxatilis (assembly GCF_037325665.1). Classification (NCBI taxonomy): domain Eukaryota; kingdom Metazoa; phylum Mollusca; class Gastropoda; order Littorinimorpha; family Littorinidae; genus Littorina; species Littorina saxatilis. The sequence continues at coordinate 67,183,839 of NC_090252.1, forward strand.
AAGGACTAATTATGGGAATTCCGTTCTTCTGAACTGCTATTTCGCTGTGATGCACGTCATGAGCATACCTTCAAAAAGTAACAATGTTAATTGCACTCCATTTCTCTTTTTTTTTTTTAAAGTAGAATCATTGACCAATGAAAATAAAACGATCTTGGAAAAAAAGTTGCATATTCTTAGAAATAAATACCTGAAAATGTAACCCTACCCTCTAAATGGTGACATCATGACAGCGAAAAAAATACCGAACAAGTCATGTGAAGCGATAATAAAACATTAAGTTGATTTGAAACTAAAAGATCAACATTGGAACCAGGGACGAGTCATTAACAATGCTAGTGAGATTTGGCTAGCCGAAAGCAGAAGACCGAGACGGGTTGCCTCTGTGATGCATATGAACAAAAAAGGCGATTTTTCTCATTTGAGCAGATTTTCACACTAAGCATGACATATCTGTTTATACATTGGGATCCAGGAAATCGAAAGGATACAATGCAATGACTTTTGAATCTGTAATCAAAAGTGTTATTATTATTTGCAATTTTTAGAATGTTATGTAACAAATTTAATAATACAATTCTGAACTTACATAACTTGACGAAATGTAAAACAAGTCGCGTGAAGCGATATATAAACCTGTAGTCAATCTATAGGCATCAAATTGAAGGATAAACTCAAAAAAACAGTCATCGGCGAGACTAAATTCAGATAGTCTTGGTTAACCATACCCGAAAACCGTCACGGGTCACACTCATCTCCGCGAAGCATACTCCACCTGTTTTCTTTAATTCTGAACGCGTTTTTAAAGTAAACATTACATATGTATATATATTTTAAATCAGAAAAAGATAAGAAGTACAATGCAGTAATGTTTGAATCTGTAATGAAATATTTGTTATTGATGACAATTTAATGAGCGAACTTATTCGCTTATTTTCAAGCTACATAGCTCTAATGCAATATCAAAGTCCCGACTGAGTCAAAGATTACTTGACAGTTCCGCCCCAACTATCACAAAAACAGAAAAGATGTCCTCAAAGACTGTGGCAGAGTACCTTAACGCAGTCCTAGTATATCCACTACAGACTGAACTGTGGCATAGTACCTGGACGCAGTCCCAGTATATCCACTACAAACTGAACTGTGACATAGTACTATAGTACCTGGACGCTGTCCCAGTATATATCCACTACAGGCTGAACTGTGGCATAGTAATTGGACGCTGTGTCAGTATATCTACTACAGACTGAACTGTGGCATAGTACCTGGACGCTGTCCCAGCCCACTGCAGACTGAACCTTAACCCCTTTTTGCCGAGATTTTTTTTTTCTTTTTTTTTTTCGTTTTTTAATAGCAAATAAAATTCTAAGACACAATATGTATTTCTTTTCTGATTTTTTTACTTTTTCTTGTGTCTACAGCATTTTTTTCAAGCGTCCTTTAAAAAGGACGCTAGGATCGAGAGGGTAGAGGTTTATCAAACATATACAATAGTGAAAGGAACAAGTTTCTAAAAGTTTTCAATGAAATTTATTAACACAAACACTTGTTTTCAAAAAAGTTTTTAACTTTCGGTTTATAAACAATACAAAGTAACGGATTAACTGTCCATTATTCTAAAAAAATAAACAAACAAAAAAACAAAAACAACCTCTGAACATGGTGCAAGTCACTCTCCTGTTACCCTGCCAATGTGAATAATCTGTGCAAACAAAATTGCTTTCAACGATTTTTGTACAGCTTGTCAGAGCTTTTCACTTTCATTGTGAGTGGTCAAGTGGTCAGTTACCGATTACACAGGAGTATGAAATGCCACAAAACAGTACTTTCGGTGCAGAGGGACATTGCACTTCAGGCAGATTTGTTTGACCTTTTTGCCACATTGTGCGCATCTTCTCTGCTTGGAGATGTGCTCCACCAGGTGATCCAACCCATCACATCTGATTGCTGGTGGAACTCTTCTGTCCAGCTTTGCCACACGTCCGACAGGATGGTTAGGGAGCTCCAGGCGGGCAGCAGTGTGTGACCTCTTGAGGTAGATGTCCGCGATGGCACGCCGAACTGCCAGAAGATCCATGGGAATGTACTCTGAGGCAGGTGTTGCCCTGTACATGTGCCATGTTTGCTGCACACACAGGTCAAGACAGAAGCTGAAAATGGCCCACCACCATTTCTTGGATCGTATGGAGACTCGGTATTTGGCAATGTTCTGGTCCATTCTGTCGCACCCGCCCATTGTCTTGTTATAGTGTTTGATCAGGAAGGGCTGCGAGATCTTGACTCGTTTTTTTCTCTGCCTTGGAGCACCGGGAGGCTGACTGCAGAGGGTTGACTCCTGCTGCATTGGAGACAGCGTTGACGATGTTGTTGTCGTTCCATCGAACCACTATCACTCCTGTGTTTTCGGCCTGTTGAAAGTCGTAAGTGCCTCTCTTGGTATTCTTCATTTCATTGATTGACTTCAGTGGGCACTGCTCGGTCCTGTTGGCACGAACTGTTCCTGTACATCCAATCTTCTTGCTCATGAGGACGTCAACAAGCTTCAGACTTGTAAACAGGTTATCAAAGGTCAGATGGTAACAATCTTCCGGCTCCTCTTCCTCCAGCTCAGAGATGAGGTCAACCACCACGGCTCCACCCATTCCAATGCCTGGATACGCATCTGCATTAGCTTGCCTGCCATTTGCTCCTTGGTAGGGTTCAAACTGGACGCAGTACCCAAGGGGTGTGGCCAGCACCCACATCTTGTATCCGAAGCGTATAGGCTTCCCTCTAATGAATTGCTTTGCACCGTGTCCCCCATAGTATGGGATCATGCTCTCGTCGATACTCAAATGTTGTTGCTTCATGATTTTTTTGAAGTACATGAGGCATCTCTCATTGAGCATGGTAATCAATGGCCTGATTTTGGCCATATCCATCACCACCAATGTTCTCCTCTCCCAATGTAGTTCTGCCACTGAGTCCCACAATAGTAGCTGTGGCACTGGCAGTTAGTTGTCGTCCGGACAAGTTGTGGACAGCACACTCCCCATCTTCTTCACCACTATCTTCATCAGTCAACTCATCAACTTCAGGAGGGTCGAGAAAGATGTCAGCTCTTTGAAATAAGTCATCATCTTCAAGCATATCTATTACCTCGTTCACAGTGAATCTGAAACAAACCCAACCCGTACATGAAAAAACCTCTGGCCATTTAGCCCTAGCGTCCTTTTTAAAGGACACCAGATCGAAACTGCCTATAACACAAACTATGGACTATATTCACAAAAAGAAAAATATGTTTCTAGATTATGCCTTTGTCTTCAAATTACCTTCAGTAATGATATTAAAAATGTTGATAATTACACAAATATAGCCTTACCTTCTTTTGGAACTCATCTTGATCTGCTCAGCATGTGGATTTTGAATGATGTCCACCAAGAGAGATAACTTTCTCCAACTCAGCTTCTGAAACGTTGTTACCTCCCTAACACCAATCAGTGACTTAGACCTTTCTCAGAGTCTGTGTTGTAAATCAGGTGGGGAAAATGTAAGCGTCCTTTTTAAAGGACGCCAGGCTTAAATGGGATAATTGGCACAAGAATCAGAGACGAAGAGGTAACCTTAGCCAATGGTGAAAAAGTGGTTAACAACAACCAAGGGCTGTTCTCTGATTCGAGTCTTGCCATTTCCACTTGAACATCAGCGCACACTTTGATCTTTTTTTTTAAATCCAAGTTGAGGAAATGCAGACCATCGAGAGTGTTGGCCCTACTTAGAGCAAGATGAGATCATTACACCCTAAAAGTGTGCACAGTTTTAGAGGTCTAGCTTGAAAAACATCAGAGATAACCCCAACGTTAAGGTTTTTTGTCTACGTACATGGGGATGGATACATGTGAATCCTAATACTCACCATTACATAGGTGAGTCAAAACCACTGCCCTAAAGTTTGGCATTTGGAAAGTTAAAACAAGTCGCGTAAGGCGAAATTACTACATTTAGTCAAGCTGTGGAACTCACAGAATGAAACTGAACGCACTGCATTATTTCACAATGACCGTAGTCCACCGCTCGTGCAAAAGGCAGTGAAATTAACGAGCCTGTTTAGTGCGGTAGTGGTTGCGCTGTGCTACATAGCACGCTTTTCTGTACGCTTCATTTTAACTTTCTGAGCGTGTTTTTAATCCAAACATATCATCTATATCTATACAGGGCTTGTGTCTGTCTGTCTGTCTGTCTGTCTGTCTGTCTGTCTGTCTGTCTGTCTGTCTGTCACTTCGCGATGCACGGCCAAAGTTCTCGATGGATCTGCTTCAAATTTGGTGGGCATATTCAGGCAGACCCCGGACACAATCTGGTCGATGAAAATTTTCAACACGTGCTCTAAGCGCGGCGCGGTGAACCGATTTTGGTTTTTCTGTAGATCCATTTCCAGTAACTCTTCCTTATCTTCTCCAGTGTTTTGCGCATTTATCGTCCTTCCTTCGTGTGGCGTCAATCACGTCAACATGTGCTCTAAGCTGGCTAAGCCGGCGAACCGCCACGCCTGCATACTCCGTCTCGCGATCATTCCGGCGAAGCAGGTGCGAACCGCAACGCTGCATACTCCGTCTCGCGATTCACCCGACGAAGCGGGTAATCCTCTAGTATCTATATGTTTTTGGAATCAGGAACCGACAAGAAATAAGATGAAAGTGTTTTTAACTTGATTTCGTAAATTTTATTTTAATCATAATTTTTATATTTTTAAATTTCAGAGCTTGTTTTTAATCCAAATATAACGGTCTTCAGAGTCGGGTATGTCCCTGACTTTGATATTAAATAAAACGTTTCGTTTTGCGTATGTAAAGCCGAGCGGTCTTAGCTTCACATTAACTCTAACTGTCTGTGTCTGTGTCTTAGATGTTATACGTGTTTGAAGGTCATTTGTCAGGATGGCAATCACACGACAGGACAAACAGACACACAGAATATAAACTCAAGAAGAGGCAGGTAAAGTTCAAAATTGTATTGAATCAAAACAAATCATAAAAACAACTCAATACAAGGCGTAGTTCTTTTCAGAAAGTATATCTGTACATTGGTTCACTCTATTCCTGTAATTTTCCTACTACTTAAAAATATATTCTAAGTCCTAAAATGGCTGAAAATTTGGGCATGACCCGTAGGTACCCTTAGCAAAATACGCTACTGAAAGCAATATCCTATGTCCTAAAATGGCTGAAAATTTGGGAAGAGGTTCGGGGCCTGAGTGAAAAATAAAGTAAAAGAGTAAAGCGACGCCACTTTACTCGCCGTGTGGTAACCTGGGACTGCGGAACGTTTGTTTTTAACCCTGTCAGTTCAGTCCACAGGGCGGAGTCCGGTATACCGTTTAGACACAAAGTCAGGTTGGTTGCTCAGACCCCGGAGGACAGTTTAGAGATGACAACAAATACTTCTCAGTACTCAGGTTGGAACTCATCCACAACCATTCCCAAAGAAGCAATGCTGTAACCCTAAGTGGTGGTGGGGAGTCCGGTATACCATTTAGACACTTAAGCCAGGTTGGTTGCCAAGACTCCCGCCGAACCTTGAAAACTAGCAGCTTATATACCTTCCATGACTGTCCCTGACGTCAGTCCACGTGCAAAAACAAATTCGTGGCAAGTGACAGGAGCGTGACTTTGGGTTCACAACCCCGCCAGTCAAGCCGGCGCGATCGTATCAACGTCATAGAACAAAATGGGGAGGGAGGGGGGGGGGGGGGGTAGAGTCTCGAGGCTGCTGTCAGCCTCCATAGAAGCTACAGTTAAAATCCCTCAAAAATACACAAAAACTTCTGTACAAAGAAAACTACATCAAAAACGCTATAAAGATATACATCAATAAAATGGAGATTCTATGACGCATCATTTGATACCAAACACTCATAGGTTATCAACACTGTGAACAAAGTGCAAAACCTCTGACTATTATCTCGCAAAATAGTCATGTCACACCAAAAACGTATGCAGTTACAAGTTAACCACAATCAAACACAGTGTATATTGAACAGGCTTCTCATATGTAGATGATAAACATAAAATCTACATTCTACTAAACAAATGAATACAGAATACATGTTTATATTGAATACATGGGTAAAAGAAAGAATGATATAAAAGCTACAGAAAAGAAAAGAGAGAGAGAGTAGAGAGAGTGTGTCTGTATGTGTATGTGTGTCTATGTATGTGTGTTCGTCTGTGTGAAACAAGTATTATCATAGACCTGTATTAGAAATAAAGAATCAGGTCAAAAAAAGAAAGGGGGTTGGGAAGGGAGGTGAATATAGCAAAACAATGCCCTCAGTCGTTAACGGCCCACGTGCATAAACATTCGTGACAGGAGAAACGACCTAGGGGTCATATCCCGTCAGTTCTGTCGGCGCCATCGTGTCAAAACCAATTAACCAATTAATTCTACCGCAAGAGAACAATAGAAAACGGGACCGTATCATACCTTAATCTCCGAACAATTTACTAGGGGAAAGAACAAATATGATTTTAGAGTGTGAATCTTAATTCCACACAGTTTCAATACTAACCTAGATAATATATTCTGCTCTCTACACTTTCTCTTCTTCCTCACTCTATAAACTTTAAGAAGAAAATTGCATATGGAGAAAAGACAAAAATATTCCTGAAGTCGCTTTTCTCCACAATGCCCCCCTCCACAAAAACAGTTTGCCCTCAAACTGAAAATGACCGAGGGTATTGAAACTTCCTGAAGCAGAAGCAAAAATATAGTCCTGCTGCTAAGTATACATCAAACACTATAAGTACTCATCCTTTTACACAAAGCAAAACTCATATTTACAGAAAACCAGTGAAACACCAATATCCTCTCTTTCTTTTGCTTCTGACACCAAATGTAAAAAAACGAGCGGAAGAATAAGATATGCGTTAGAAACACCATCAGTAACGCCGAACCAACAACCTCTGTTCGTTCTTATTGGATTCCAACTCAAAATAAAATGAATTCGGCCCAAACCAAATAAAAACACCTCTCTCAGCTTCTCAGTTCTACAGTCTACTTCGTTTATAACATCGCCGGATATAACGTCACCCCGTTATATCGTCACCCAAACACCGGTCCCGGCTCAATTCCTTCTTTCCAAGACTATTTTAACCTCGGATATAACGTCACCGGATATAACGTCACCCAGTTATAACGTCACTCATCCATGTCGGTTATAACGTCATATCAATCCCCATACGCAGCACTGAGTTTGCAAAATCATCGATTACAGCGCTTCACAGAGAAGATGGCTATAGTAGGGACATACCTGTTCCTTATACAGAGTCAGCTCTTGTAGCATTGGAAGAAATAGGGAGATACAACTTGGAGTTAGCGTCTCTTTCAGAAACACTTCTCAGGTCCCGCGACCATTTTCTGCCTACTTAGGGCGCGACCTACAGGAATACCTGGTGGGAGGTGGCTCTCCATTGCAGCCCATGACATGGGGCACTGACGTGGAAATTCTGGCTGCAGCCACCCTCCTTCAGACCCCTTTGGTCGTGTATTCAGCATGAAGACGGTGGTTGACATACAAACCACTGTTCGCACTGACTGACAGCAGGCTTGAATCACTCTCTCAGAGTGCGCGAAATGAAAAAGTCTATTTGAGAAATTTCTGCGCACATTTTGAGAGAGTGATTCGAGTGTGCTGAAGAGCAAAAACTGGCAACCACCCTCTACATGCTGCTCACTTAGTCCACCCTGTTATAGTGAAGTCAAGTTGAGCCACATAAGTCCAAGCGATGCTAAGATCCAAGTCGACAGAAGAACGCGCGGTTTTTAATGTTTTATTTCATTTCGTTTTGTGAGTTCCTGTTCTATGTTTTTAGTCAGTAATGAAAAATGTTTCATTTCATTTCGTTTTGTGAGTTCCTTACTTAGGTTCCTCAGTGTTCTAGGTTTTTAATTAAAAGAAAAATGTTGCATTTCATTCTTTTTGTGAGTTCCTGTCTTGGTTTTTAATTAATTTTTTTATTTTTCAAAGTTTCATATTGAGCATACATGGTTACTCCTGCGCGAGCGCGTGCGAATGGCCCTGTCTACTTCTGTCCTTCAATCACACGTACAAAAAAAACCACCTCGATTATTGAAATGACGGTAGGAGAAGGTCGAGAGGATGAGAACAGACAACGACGTTTGTTTGTTTGTTGGTCCGTAGTATACTGACTACAACTGCCCCCGACGAGGAGGCTGAGCTTCACTTTCAACTGGTCGTTGTCGACAGGTTGAGTAGGTCGGTCAGGCTAAATTGTAAAGGTAAACACTAAGTGCAATGAACCGACAAATTGAGAAAAGTGATACTGCACTCTTAAAGCACTATTTTGACTCTACTTGGAAAGCCTAGGACGTTATATCAAGTGACGTTATAATGATAATAATAATACAGTAGTAGTCTAACGAGTAAAACGTCTCGCTCACTAGATGTGGTGGATATGGGGGAAAGGGGGTAACTATGAACCCAAAGTTGTTACCACCAGAACGATTGTGCGTAAAGGTGGGAAGCCACTTTGCTGTTGACGAGAAACTTCTTCGTTAATAATAATAATATAAGTCAAATAGACAGTAATTACGTATAAGGACCCATGAAGTTCTCGTCATTTTTATTTCTTCGGACATCAAGGACAGGTCAAGATCTAGCAGACTATGAATGAACGACAGCCATGTGCGTGCGTGCGTGCGTGCGTGCGTGCGTGCGCGTGTGCGTGTGTGTCCTGAAAGCTAATAACGTCGGACACTATAAAGACTGAGATTGTCGATGGAACCAGACGGAGCTTGACACTCCAACACTAGCAATCTGTCTCAGAATCAGCATGTCGCCTACAATACTGTACGTTGATACGATTGCCGAATTTCGGGGAAAATTTTGTGTATACAATTTTGTATTCATGGCCTAGACAGGTTTTAGAAACACGCAAAGAAGAGAATAGTCCACAATTCTATATATGAGGAAGTGAATTAAAGATTATTGTAATAAGTTAGTTTAAAACTTACAATATGTTGTTGTGATTTTTAAACAACACTAATGCTGCACTTTCCATTTCTGCACAGTTTTATTAAAACAGTCAGTACTTTAGAAAGGGACTCCGGATATAACATCACCCGCGCGTAAAAGTGACGTTATAACCGATGAAACGGATACAGCGTCACCGCGTATAACGTCGCTCAAAAACATCCCCCGAGGGGTGACGTAATATCCGGAGTCGACTGTATTATGATTATAAATTTCAAGCAGAAAAAGAAAAAAATATATTGTTACAAAAAAATATTAGAATTATGCGATTATAATTTCTTTCACCGACAACAAAAGGAGGGAAGTTATGAGAAAAAAACTTGGAATGATTTGGTTCTTCGCGACCTTCCCAATGACATAAGTGATGTATTTTACAGTTTACACGGACAAAGATATAAAAATGAAGGGTATAAAAACTTCTGCAGCTATAGTCCAACTTTTTTTTTCTCACAAAAGAACGTTAGACTTTCCACTCTAGTCTTCTGTTCCATTTAAAAAAAACAACCACACACCGATTTACTTCGCCATGGTTACTCAGCATTGAAATCAAAAACATGTGTAAACGAAATTCCCAGCAACATTCAAAAGAGATAACAACCGGTCAAACCTATTTCTGTTCAACATTTCAACAAATACAAGAAACAATGAACAGAATAAAAAGACAAAATGTGTATTCTTACCGGTCGTAAGTGTACACTCACATCTGCCCCCATTATCTTTAAAACACACACACGGCGCAATAACTCATCTAATGTCTGTCTCTTTCTTCTTTTAAAAACAATCCTACATGACTCATGTAACTAATTAACTCAATGTCTTTGATGCTCTAAATAATAAAACCTTCGATCGTTGACGTCATCGTTGTTGGAGTTGTGGCGACATCACGGATGCGGCGTTGACGAAGATGATGTTACGTCGCTCTGACGTCATCTCGTCACAGCATCGGCGTCGACATCGGCTGGCGCGTCCTCGCGGCGCCAGACAGCTCCCTCCGTCACAGCAACGACATCAACCTCGACTGGCGCGTCCTCGCGGCGCCAGACAGCTTCCTCTGTCGTTTCTGTCACTACAAAAGCGTCGACCTCGGTGAAACATCCGCCCCCGGACGACCCCCAGCTGGAGCATCGTTTAACGCTGAGACGCAGCTGGCATCCCAGGTCGACCGCCGTGTCTTCACCGGGACAGAGGTAGTGGTGTCGTTGACTGCCACCGTAGATTCTGATAATGATTTTCGAAGAGATTTGAGGTTCTGTGTTCTTCTCTTTGACAACCTTCTCGGTTTCTGCAATAAATTCATGGACTGGTGACCGATGCGTGTCTTCGAGACCCCTCGTTGTAATCTAAGTCCCCTTCCGAGAAGTCCATCTCTCAGGCTCCCTCGCTGCTGGATGCACTTAGCTCTCCAGTTGATCAGCCCACCCGACCTATGTGGCCGCATAGGTCCAGCACACGCCGCTCAAACCGCTCTTTCGGTTATGCTTGCCTTGCCTGTCCTCTGGTAGGTCTTCTGTACCATACCCGCCAGTGCCACCTAGTGTGACACCAGGTCAAGACGGTTCCCAATCCAATTCCCCGCAGGTTGTTGGACTACACCCATGGCAGAGTGTATATGACTCTTCTGTAGTAAGTTGTTGCAACAAGAAAAAAACCAAATGTTTCATCAGCTCTGGCCAGACGCTGTCTACTCCATCGTGAACCCCTCAGTCTCCTCTAATGGTCAAATCTCAGTCTCTCCAGCAGGCGATGACGTCTGTCTCTCCTTTTGTTATCTGCATCTCTTTCGTCGTTGGTTATGCTAATCTATGCTTTTTAACAAAAATCAGAACAAAAACATCTATCGAGCTCCCTACCCTTATCGATCACGAAGTCACTGGTGCCTATTTCCTGGGTGCTTACGTCTGACGCTTGAGTTGTCGCTGATGTAGCCTCGCTCCGCGGATTCCGGGAGAGTGGTACCTTGCCGACATCAGGCGCGTCCTCGCGGCGCCGGACAGCAACAAAGGACCAGATGACACCCGGCGCGTCCTCGCGGCGCCGGAGAGGAACGCAGGAACGGGTGACCTCTGTGACGACTTCTGTGGCGGTGATAGGACTCGAGACGCACCAGCTGCAGCGTCAGACAGGTTCCCCTGTCTCGTCAGACAGAGGCAGGAATCGCGGCCTCGTGGCAGCGCGCCGTAAAGCTCGCTCGCCGACCGGATCCCCTGCAGCGCACTGGTCAGCTGGGTTGTCCTTGTCAGGTCGATGTACGGTGTTGTTGGTATCGGCTGCGTTTCGTGATGACGTGGTTCTTCCCTGCCGTCGCTGGAATCTTGTGGGCCGAGATGTCCGACGGTGTAGTTGTTGGGACGTACACAGAATCCCTCTGTATCTTGCATGCAGTGTCCCACACTGCACACGGAAGCAACCTTCAGCAGGTTTTGTCCCCTCCTTGTCTGTCTTCTCTTCAAAGATGCGCTGATCTTCGGAAAATTTGTTGCCTGACGTAACTCCTGACGTCAGTACAACCCCAACCACCTGTGCAGCCGTCACAGGTGTAAGAAGACCAAAACATCTCCCTCCTCGATGGCCCGTCTCCAGCTACTGTCTTCTCTTCTAGCTGCCGGATAGACTATCTGTACCAGGCGCCTGACGTCTTCCGCTAACGCAGGCAGACTTTCATCTTGCTGACGCGTTCTGTTCTGAAGGTTCGTCCGTAAAAGTTCTTTCTCGTGTATCTGTATGCTGAATCTCGCTTCAAGGGCCCGAACAAGCGAGCCATATTCCCGTCTGTCTTCGGGTCTCACGAGTTTCAGCGTTGCCAGAGCTGACCCTCGTAGACAAACAGCAAGCTGAAAACCCATGTCTGCCTCTGTCCATCTGTTCGGCTCTGCAAACATTTCGAACTGAACTCGGAACGCCACCCAATCCGCCTTTCCGTTGAATGTTGGCGGACATCTGTTGAACTCGCTTCCGCCGGTCAGCGAAGCGACGTTCCTTCCCTCGAGTTCCAGACAGTGTCCCTGTCTGTCCAGAACTCGACATCTATGCCAGCAGGAAAGGTTTTCCCCGCCCGGCATCTGTTGCTTTCCCAGGTTACACACGTTAGGATGACCGCGTGTCACCGAGGCTGCAGCGTCAGAAAAGCTCGATCGTCCTTGGACCCCAGTGACAAGCTTCGTGTCACCTCTGTCGCTGTCTCGTCGCCTCTCTCGCTCTTCTTCTGCAGTTGTAGTTGTCTCGCCAGCTGGCTGCTCGTCCCCCCCTGCCGTTGTTCTGTGCGCGCTGTGATCCGGGGAGACAGAGACTGACTCCAAGACCGCTGTCAGTCCCCGAATATTCTCCTTCGGCGTTGTCGCCTCGTGACGCAGAGCGCTGCATTCCTGGCGTTGGCTGCTCTGCTTCTCTTGCCAGCAACACGTGTATCGTGTCGCCGACAGTATGCAGCTCTGGCTTCCCAGTCCAGGTCTCGAGTTGGAGAGACGGACCGGAAAGCCACTCTGTACTGCTCCCGTGTGCAGTTGACTGAAGACGACCCCTGCTGTGTTGTCCGGATGGTTCCTTGCTTTTCCTCCAAGCGCCGTGTAGACCGTGTTCCTCGTTGCCAAGACAAAGTGCCGTGTTGTCCCTGCATGCCCTCTGGAACACTGCCTCATTGTCCGCTTCGGTCCGCAGCCATCAGCAGGAAGGGTGATTTTCAGGGAGCAGACGAAAAAAAAAGTTTGCCCAGCAAAAGGAAAAACCAGCCTAAAGCTTTGAACACTAACAGCCCCATCTCTTTAAAGTACACAGAGAAAAAGACCTAACTCTGATAGCAAAAAAATATGCTAGTGTTTGCATTATGCTGTTTCAAGGGAGGTAGGCGACGACCCTTGTCAGTACCGCCTGACGCCCGCAGGTCTTCTTGTGAACCAAGGTCAGACATCTTGTTTTGCAGCAGTCCAGAAAAATAAACAGTCACTGACTAAGTGACTGAGAAAAATAAAATAAAAACAAAGGGATGGGAGGGGATCTTCTCTCTCTAAGTAAAAATAAATCGGAAGCTACCAAAACTACAGTGAACCAATCTTTATCCCACTTCTGACACCATTTGTAAAGCCGAGCGGTCTTAGCTTCACATTAACTCTAACTGTCTGTGTCTGTGTCTTAGATGTTATACGTGTTTGAAGGTCATTTGTCAGGATGGCAATCACACGACAGGACAAACAGACACACAGAATAGAAACTCAAGAAGAGGCAGGTAAAGTTCAAAATTGTATTGAATCAAAACAAATCATAAAAACAACTCAATACAAGGCGTAGGTTCTTTTCAGAAAGTATATCTGTACATTGGTTCACTCTATTCCTGTAATTGTCCTACTACTTAAAAATATATTCTAAGTCCTAAAATGGCTGAAAATTTGGGCATGACCCGTAGGTACCCTTAGCAAAATACGCTTCTGAAAGCAATATCCTATGTCCTAAAATGGCTGAAAATTTGGGAAGAGGTTCGGGGCCTGAGTGAAAAATAAAGTAAAAGAGTAAAGCGACGCCACTTTACTCGCCGTGTGGTAACCTGGGACTGCGGAACGTTTGTTTTTAACCCCGTCAGTTCAGTTCACAGGGCGGAGTCCGGTATACCGTTTAGACACAAAGTCAGGTTGGTTGCTCGGACCCCGGAGGACAGTTTAGAGATAACAACAAATACTTCTCAGTACTCAGGTTGGACTCATCCACAACCATTCCCAAAGAAGCAATGCTGTAACCCTAAGTGGTGGTGGGGAGTCCGGTATACCATTTAGACACTTAAGCCAGGTTGGTTGCCAAGACACCCGCCGAACCTTGAAAACTAGCAGCTTATATACCTTCCATGACTGTCCCTGACGTCAGTCCACGTGCAAAAACAAATTCGTGGCAAGTGACAGGAGCGTGACTTTGGGTTCACAACCCCGCCAGTCAAGCCGGCGCGATCGTATCAACGTCATAGAACAAAATGGGGAGGGAGGGGGGGGGGGGGGTAGAGTCTCGAGGCTGCTGTCAGCCTCCATAGAAGCTACAGTTAAAATCCCTCAAAAATACACAAAAACTTCTGTACAAAGAAAACTACATCAAAAACGCTATAAAGATATACATCAATAAAATGGAGATTCTATGACGCATCATTTGATACCAAACACTCATAGGTTATCAACACTGTGAACAAAGTGCAAAACCTCTGACTATTATCTCGCAAAATAGTCATGTCACACCAAAAACGTATGCAGTTACAAGTTAACCACAATCAAACACAGTGTATATTCAACAGGCTTCTCATATGTAGATGATAAACATAAAATCTCTATTCTACTAAACAAATGAATACAGAATACATGTTTATATTGAATACATGGGTAAAAGAAAGAATGATATAAAAGCTACAGAAAAGAAAAGAGAGAGAGAGTAGAGAGAGTGTGTCTGTATGTGTATGTGTGTCTATGTATGTGTGTTCGTCTGTGTGTAACAAGTATTATCATAGACCTGTATTAGAAATAAAGAATCAGGTCAAAAAAAAGAAAGGGGGTTGGGAAGGGAGGTGAATATAGCAAAACAATGCCCTCAGTCGTTAACGGCCCACGTGCATAAACATTCGTGACAGGAGAAACGACCTAGGGGTCATATCCCGTCAGTTCTGTCGGCGCCATCGTGTCAAAACCAATTAACCAATTAATTCTACCGCAAGAGAACAATAGAAAACGGGACCGTATCATACCTTAATCTCCGAACAATTTACTAGGGGAAAGAACAAATATGATTTTAGAGTGTGAATCTTAATTCCACACCGTTTCGATACTAACCTAGATAATATATTCTGCTCTCTACACTTTCTCTTCTTCCTCACTCTATAAACTTTAAGAAGAAAATTGCATATGGAGAAAAGACAAAAATATTCCTGAAGTCGCTTTTCTCCACACTTAGTCGTGAATTTTCACTGGTCTATGTCGAATGTCCTCGGAATTTACATATGAAAAATAAACTTTGATCGAATTCAAGTCAAGTTTGTATTCCCCACCTGCGAAAGAGGTAGGTCGGTCGTGAGAAATGAGACGGACACGATTTCCCTTTTTAGCCACATTGCAATAGACAAAGGCACCAGTACAAAAACTCACAAAGAAATCCAATTAAAAGTACATTAGAAACCAAAGAACAGAGATAGATGAACACACTTAATTAAAAAAAACACAATGAATGTGTTAATATTTATTCGATACAATCGCATGCGAAGTAAACGGTCTTTTTTCTAAATGTGTCCGTCTCAAAAACATTAATTACAAATCTGTTCAGTTTGAATGGCTGTCAAAAGGTTTGGACGTAAAATGCTTTTAAATAAGTAGGAATTTCCATCAAATCACGACATGGTTATTTGATATGTATGGGTACTTTTCAGAGATGTATCTCTATGTACCGTTCCAGAGTATAGCATAGATGGACAGATGACGTGTCCGAGTCGATGGTTCAACAACACGCCAGTGACCTTGAGATGTGAGATCACCAAGTCGAGTCTATCCAGATGCCTCTACAATCAAAACCGGACATTCTTCAATCTGTGAGATATGTTTCATATGGTTTCTGTTTCGGTTTGTGTGTGAATGTAATTTATGTATTGAATGTACTCTAGCCAAGCAACATTCCCATACAGTCCTGTGTCTTATGTCGTGGTTGCCTCAGATGCACACTCCTTCCCAGACGTGTACATGACATACCGTGCTAATTCTGTCATTTGGAGTTTACATGACATACCGTGCTAATTCTGTCATTTGGAGTTTACATGACATACCGTGCTAATTCTGTCATTTGGAGTTTACATGACATACCGTGCTAATTCTGTCATTTGGAGTTTACATGACATACCGTGCTAATTCTGTCATTTGGAGTTTACATGACATACCGTGCTAATTCTGTCATTTGGAGTTTACATGACATACCGTGCTAATTCTGTCATTTGGAGTTTACATGACATACCGTGCTAATTCTGTCATCTGGAGTATACCAACATTAAACAGCCTGATACATCTATGCACACATTGGGATGTATCAGAAGTGGATCAAACTAGAAGTGCTCAACTATCATTACCTGGTACTATCAGTCAACACGCGGTGATACATATGCCCTTTGACCTTTTCTTGGGATTAACCGTACTAAAAATAGAACACAGGATTCTCGGAAAGCTATTTAAGGGGGATCCTAACCCAATTAAAACTCAAAATTCAAAGACAAAGTACGGCTACAAAACAGATCTGTTTTCAACCATGTTTGCCCCCAGTCTTCCTAAATCTAAAGCAAACCTGCAGACATACAGTACTACTTCAAAAACTACACTGCTGCTGTAACGGAATTAACGTTCATAAATTATGAGCTACCAGTACCAAAATGTTTGAAGCGAAGTAAATTCATCTGTATATATACACACAGTACAAAACTCTGATGCCCGATGTGTAAAACGAAAGTCAGTATCTACTGTGGTTTGATCTTGAAAGACTGTGCTTTCGTTTTGTCCGAGGTCATAATGTTCGATGAGAGCAGTTTCTCAAATGCGAGGTGAATAACGCATGATCACGAACAATATAGGACATTTACTGAAAAGGAAACTCGGAACTTTCATACCACTGGCTTCTGGCTACATGAGCGGATAGGTGTTGATGCATAAAAGTAATGATAAATTAAAATAAGTGAACACATTATTTACTTGAAAATTCGCGAACCGTCATTGGGGCCGCCATATTGATTATTAATTCTACGCCAAACAGATGTCTATTAGACTGCTATATCTGATAACCGTGGCAGTGCTTCGGAGTGACAAGAAACTCAATCGGCTTGGGATTGTTTTTGATTCATCTGTTTTTATCAAGTGACTCTTGTATTTTTGTATTATTTCCGGGATTATCTTTTTCGGCGCCGCTTCCGGTGAACATCGAGGTTGTGCTTGGGAATATCCTGTCGCCTGCTAGACCTACAGACAGTGTTGACGAGTCCGTGGATATGTGATGCTTTCCGTTTCCGGGGGTTCAACATTCGACTCCTTGAAGCTGCTTGCCCGAAACAGACCCAACTGGCGCAGTCTGCTTCATATATACTGATGGCTAGACCGCTAAAAACTGCTGATGCAAAGAGAAAGTGCTCACTCGTTCGCAAAGGCAGGGATGCGATGGTTCGCACAACCAGTACCTCAAGTGTGGTACCTGGCCATGTCACATGATGTGTGCGTGCTCTACATGTGGCAGAGGATTCCGACCCTACAAAGGCCACGTCATCCACCTCCGGACACAACCGACCAAACACACAAGCCGATCGTGAGCCTTGGTCAGCGTGACAGCGAATGACAAACAACAACAACAACAACAACAACGAACCGGATTCCAACAACAACAACAACAACAACGAACCGGATTCCTAACCCATGGGGCTTCATCAGGCACCTTTGGACTTACCAGCTAGACCACACACACAACCCAATTCTGATCCATGGTCATCTTTTACAATTAAGGATATACAACAACATCAACACAGCGACAGGTGTCTTAGCTTTGACAATGACATGCAGGCCTGATCCGACATCTTCTGGCTCACCCTATCAAACACACCAGCCAATCCTGAGCCATGATCATCTTCGACAACAAAGGACGAACACCAACAACAACAACAACAACAACAACAACAATAGCAATGACCAATACCTTGTGATCTTCCAGAAACTGACTTTAGATATCTAGAAGCTATTTTCATCACCAGATTGCTTGTATTTTAACCTAAACCAAAGGTAAGTCCTTTTACACCCTTTTTTATGTATTATTTGTTCTGGTGCTTCAAGCCCACCCTTTGGAGTGTGTTGTTGTCTCAAGTAGTCCTCTTTGTGCATGCAATTGTTTGTACTTCTCGGTTATCATTCTAATCTCAGTTATTTAAATTCATTATGCCTATGTATAAATTGGCAATCATACTGTCATGTGCTTGTCCTGTATGCATGCATGGAACACACTGGCAGACAACAGGGTACAGTGTCCACAAATTGGGTTCACACTTCTAAATATTGTTATTCTAAAATGAAATAGTGAACAATCAAAACAAAAACAAACAAAAAAACACCAAAGACTTCTTTGTTTAACTTAAACTGTAAGCTATGACAATGCTCTTGAGTGTAATCATCAGAAATTTCATATTTTTAACAGAAAACATTTTAGCCATTCATTTAAACACAGTGTGGTTAAATTAGGAAGAACAAAGATATAACCTAATCCCCCTGAGCATACTTTCAAATTGTAATTGAAGAATACAATTGTATAACATTTTCATTCATCTATCGACTCAGTATTCTTTACTTCATTGTTGCACATGAACTACCCTCTCATTCATCTATCGACTCAGTATTCTTTATTTCATTGTTGCACATGAACTACCCTCTCATTCATCTATCCACTCGGTATTCGTTACTTCATTGTTGCACATGAACTACCCTATCATTCATATATCGACTCAGCATTCTGTATTTCATTGTTGCACATGAACTACCCTCTCATTCATCTATCGATTCAACATTCTTTACTTCATTGTTGCACATGAACTACCCTCTCATTCATCTATCGACTCAGTATTCGTTACTTCATTGTTGCACATGAACTACCCTCTCATTCATCTATCGACTCAGTATTCTTTACTTCATTGTTGCACATGAACTACCCTCTCATTCATCTATCGACTCAGTATTCGTTACTTCATTGTTGCACATGAACTACCCTCTCATTTATCTATCGACACAGTATTCTTTATTTCATTGTTGCACATGAACTACCCTCTCATTCATCTATCGAGTCAGTATTCTTTACTTCATTGTTGCACATGAACTACCCTCTCATTCATCTATCCACTCAGTATTCTTTATTTCATTGTTGCACATGAACTACCCTCTCATTCATCTATCGAGTCAGTATTCTCTACTTCATTGTTGCACATGAACTACCCGCTCATTCTACCTGGCACTTTCACCACTGTTCTGCTTCTTAATGCTTGTTGATGTTTAAGACGCAGTGCGATTTCCATGTGCCTGTTTTATATGTTGCATGTATGTCTGGCTGAGTTTCTTATTCTTTGTTTGTTGAACTGTTTAGCATGTGAGATTGATCACTGTTGCTTTGATTTGTTGTTGCTTTGTTCCCATTGGTTCTGCAGTGGCTTCCATATCTGATTTTATTGATCTCCCTTCAAGATGCATTTTTAGTGTTTGTTATATTTAGTCAAGTTTTGACTAAATATTTTAACATCGAGGGGGAATCGAAACGAGGGTCGTGGTGTATGTGCGTGTGTGCGTGTGTCTGTGTGTGTGTCTGTGTGTGTGTGTAGAGCGATTCAGACTAAACTACTGGACCGATCTTTCTGAAATTTGACATGAGAGTTCCTGGGTATGAAATCCCCATACGTTTGTTTCATTGTTTTGATACATGTCTTTGATGACGTCATATCCGGCTTTTCGTGAAAGTTGAGGCGGCACTGTCACGCCCTCATTTTTCAACCAAATTGGTTGAAATTTTGGTCAAGTAATCTTCGACAAAGCCCGGACTTTGGTATTGCATTACAGCTTGGTGGCTTAAAAATTAATTGATGACTTTGGTCATTAAAAATCTGAAAATTGTAAAAAAAAATAAAAATTTATAAAACGATCCAAATTTACGTTTATCTTATTCTCCATCATTTGCTGATTCCAGAAACATATAAATATGTTATATTGGGATTGAAAACAAGCTCTGAAAATTAAATATATCAAAATTATTATCAAAATTAAATTGTCCAAATCAATTTAAAAACACTTTCATCTTATTCCTTGTCGGTTCCTGATTCCAAAAACATATATATGATATGTTTGGATTAAAAACACGCTCAGAAAGTTAAAACAAAGAGAGGTACAGAAAAGCGTGCTATCCTTCTTAGCGCAACTACTACCCCGCTCTTCTTGTCAATTTCACTGCCTTTGCCATGAGCGGTGGACTGACGATGCTACGAGTATACGGTCTTGCTGAAAAATGGCAGCTACTTGACTAAATATTGTATTTTCGCCTTACGCGACTTGTCTTTTTATGTGTGCTTGTTCTCAACAAAAAGTGCATGCACCCCTAAGGTCAAGTTTAGTCTGATTGGCACTCACTGTTTGTGTATAAAAAGTCAGTATGATACAGTAGACTCCCCCCCCCCCTCACCACCCCACTTTTAAGACGTAACAATCTGAGAAAATCATGCAGGCCTGAATCAAGATTCAGAGACTCAAAATGGTGTAAATTTAAATTTGCAGAAGTTATAACTAAGAAATCTGAAAAATTGGGTATTGAAAGGGGGGGGAGCCTAAACAGGATGTTTGTACAGTATGTAGAGTGGTTTTATGGAGAAAAAATATGCCAGGGGTACATCCTCATCCTGACATATAGTTCTTGACTTACTTTGACTTATTCCTGTAGACTCCCTGTGGAGCATAGGGCCGCTTTTGTTGCGGTTTCTGTAGCAAGTTGGTTTTTTGGCGGGGTGGAGTTGCTAACCCCACGCCCAACCCTCCTGCTTTATCCGGGCTTGGGACGCCCAACCCTCCTCCTTTATCCGGGCTTGGGACGCCCAACCCTCCTCCTTTATCCGGGCTTGGGACGCCCAACCCTCCTCCTTTATCCGGGCTTGGGACCGGCTGAAAGACATTGAGGGTGCATCCAGGCGGAGTTGACATGTAGTTCAGCTTGCAATAATGTGTTGCACATGTGAGTGTTGTTGCGCTTAATTTTAAAGGTGTGTTTTTTTTCTCAGAAATTCAGATAACATGTTTTAGATATTACTGGGCTGACAGAATCATGCAGAAATGAACATAATCTGCCATCATACCTGGTTCTATCGCATTATATAATTATCTCTCCACATCCATCCCAGCCTGTAAAAGACAATGAGAAAAACAATAGTCAAGTCAAACAGTCTATTTACCAAATGCAAAGCACAGGATTTTGTTATGGTGTATGCATCCAAACTTCACACTCCTTCCACACGCATATTATATCATAATAAATATGTACAGATAAAGTGTTCAATTTCACTGGGCCTATTTACATGTGTACACCAACCAGACAGTTCAAAACGGACTGGTTGTTCTTTTAGCACCAATTTGACAGGAGTAATCACAGGTTGCATGGATAAAGATAAATGAATTCCCTAAAATCATATCTAAAAATATAGTCATCAATATAATAAATCCGAGTACATGCTAACACAGTTATTCAAAGGACACAACCCTTACATCTATTAAGATATTTCATTTAAGGATACTCGATCCCTTTCCAAACTTTATACATGTTCAGTGTATGGCTTGTTGCATTTGGACTCCTGCATTTGTGCATTGCTCTGATTACTTGGTTCCCATTGATAGTCCAAACTTGTTGTTACTGCTCTTTTAAGATTTCTAGAACTTTGTCTCAAATAGTAGCTAGTACCTAAAGTAATGTATTTGTTATGCAGGTCTTCTGGCAGTTTATTTTTTTCTTTGTAATGCTGATTTGGTGTTTTCTTTTTGCCTTTGTAATTGCTGTGGATCTTTAGAATTTGGAAGAAAAGAGGGCATGTGTCTCATAATTTGTATGCTTTTGCCTTATTCTACTCTGCAGAGGGAGTATGCAATCAGATCTGGAAAAAAAATGTGTTACAGCTAGGTTAAACCTCAATCTCTTTTAAAGTCTGATGTTGATTCAAAGCTAATAGATATAATACATGTATGTATGTCTATCTGGTTCTTCAAAAAATTATATCAGTGGGTAACTTATGTGACTTTCAATTGTGGTATGTTGTGCTCAATCTTGGATTCCCTAAATAAATACACATTCCAAACCTGTCTTATTGTTTCTTAGCTTGTGTGCGTAGAATGGTATGTGAGAGAGAGAAAGAGGGAGAGAGAGAGAGAGAGAGAGAGAGAGAGAGAGAGAGAGAGAGAGAGAGAGAGAGAGAGAGAGAGAGAGAGAGAGAGAGCGAGAGAGAGAGAGAGAGAGAGAGCGAGAGAGAGAGCGAGACAAAGAGAGAGAGAGAGAGCGAGAGAGAGAGATAGAGAGCGAGCGAGAAAGAGAGAGAGAGAGAGAGAGAGATGATGATGATGCTGATGATGGACCTTTATTTTCAAGGATAGATGTTTAAGGCGACGCCTTTTCTTACAACGGTCCTTACTTCTAATACAAATGTCTAATAAATGATAAACAAGTAAAGCAACATGAAAAATAAACAAATTAAACGAACGACCCAGCAAACAATCGACAAGTAAGCAAACAAGCAAATAAACACAAACAACAAAATGACAAAGTAAGCAACATACAAATCAAAAGCGAAACATGCAACATGTTAATTGAGGTTACACATATAAGTGATCGACGGCAAAATTCACACAATACCAACGTTTACACTAATGCGTACAATGATTATATGGTGTACATGATGATGATGATAATGATGATGATGATGATGACGATGATGATGATGGAAAATCGCTATATAAATTCCACATAATACATGTAATAAAGAACATATTTTTTGTAATTCATAAAGATTTGCCAATTGTTGACAGCTACTTGCACATGTTAAGAGAGAGAGAGAGAGAGAGAGAGAGAGAGAGAGAGAGAGAGAGAGAGAGAGAGAGAGAGAGAGAGAGAGAGAGAGAGAGAGAGAGAGAGAGAGAGAGAAGCAAGCATGGATATGTCTGTTCTATACAACATTTAAAAAAACATGCACACAGCATAACTGAAACAAGTACAAACACACACTCACATACACATGCACAAACATCTCTACCACCACCACCCTGACACTCATTCAATCCCATTTCAAACAATTTCACAAAATGGTATGCTTGTTCTCAATCATTATCAAACTTGAACCAATGACAGGTGCATTTAGAGCATTGGCACATAAACAGAGGATAACATACTAAACAATTGGAAAGCAGAACAAGGACACAGACATTAACTAGTTTTGTGTTGTTTTGTTGTTGATATTATTTCAGCACTGGTCAAAGAGGATTTGCTGACTTGCTGCAGACTCGCATGGTTAGCTCTCACAGAAAATATGCATGACTTACGTAGAGGTTACATGCCGAGTCTCAGTGATTATTAAATATAATGGTCGAAGTTAGCGGATCATGAAAAATGCGAGCTTTAGCGAGCTTTTTCATGACCGCGAACTGAGACCATTATTTTTTATAATCACTGAGACGAGGTGTGTAACCTCTTTATTCCTCCTTTCTTCAGTTATTCAAAGAAAAGAGTTTTTTTGCGAAAGTTTGATCGAATCCTATTCTCTCAACCAGTCAACCTGCGCAGGCGATCGATTCATGCGCGGTTGTATAGTTCCGTGCAAATCATTCCATTCTGTTAACACTTCTTGTCAGTTTTCCTATTTTGGACTAAAATCAAGTACACAGATATGCTGTTATTCTGCTGTGGCGGCAAAGGCAGATATTGTGTGTTCTGTATATGTTTTGGTATCGCTTAGAATAATGTTTTTTCGTCAAATGGGACTAGCAGACGAACTTTTGCACCCGTGTTCCAAGACGGTTAAAAACTGTATGAAGTTCAGTTTTCTGGAGAAAATAGTGTATGAAACCCCTTTATGTTGTTTAAATTGATGAGATGTGTGCATTTGGTTGCGTGTGATCTGTTTATTAAATGAAATATTGTTGAAAACTGACCGTCGGATTGCAGTCTGTTGTCGAAGAAACTGAGTGAAAAGAAGGGGAACTACTCTTGTCGCTAGACAAAGTATGAGTTACTTGCCTTGGGAAATTGCTTGTGATGAACGGTTTGAGCACGGCAGATCTAGATTCAGAAAACAACCGAACTCATGGATTCTATATGGAGATTCGTGTGTTCAGGCCTGTAGTTGTTAATTTAAATGCGGTATGTTTGTATTGTTTGCTCCAGAGATGTATACTTCGTACGTTAGAGCGTTCGGAACTTTTCAGTCGCAAAAAGTAGTACCGAAACGGAACAACTTTTCAACCCATTGCACTATCGAGGATTCAGGCTGTTGCTGGGTCGTTATTTGTTTGGTTGCTGGGTCATTATCGAAAAATAACTACCCCTACAAGTTTACAGAGGTAAAGAAGCAGAGGGGGGAATAATACATTTTACTGATGCAATATTCATGTACAGTGGAACCCCCGATTTAAGACTCCCCCCTTTTAAGACCTTGATGTTTCAGATGTCCTGTTCATAACCTCTGTAAATTTACCTCCATTTTAAGACTCTTTTTTCAGACCTGATTTTCTCAGATTGTTGAGGTCTTAAAAGGGGGTTCCACTGTATGTGTTTATAAAAGAGTGGAACCCTCCTAATAAGACCTGAAGGTCAGAGCAAATCAGGTCTAAAAAGAGGTGGGGGGGGGGGGGGTAAACAGAGGTAAACTTGAATAGGTTATGAACACACTCACACACAAACTCAAGTTTCTATTTTATTTAAAGATGCACACCCCGCGCCCCTAGCAGGTTAGGGTTCGCATCCTCAACTAATGTACCCATACCACAATTGGGACCCCCCCATCCCCCCTCACCCTACGTATGTACGGCCCTGCCGGGAGAGTCTTATATTGTAGGATCTAAAAAGTGGGGTTACACTGTACTGGGACATGTCGAAGGCGAGTCGTATAAGCATTTGCTTTTTAGTCTTGTTTGACGCGGACGGAAGGCGAAGATAGTCTGGGACGTATACAGCTGTCACAGAGTATGTAGTGACTGACTATAGTGCATTCTTTTTATCATGAAGCATACCGGCACGGTTGGCCTAGTGGTAAGGCGTCCGCCCCGTGATCGGGAGGTCGTGGGTTCGAACCCCGGCCGGGTCATACCTAATACTTTAAAATTGGCAATCTAGTGGCTGCTCCGCCTGGCGTCTGGCATGATGGGGTTAGTACTAGGACTGGTTGGTCCGGTGTCAGAATAATGTGACTGGGTGAGACATGAAGCCTGTGCTGCGACTTCTGTCTTGTGTGTGGCGCACGTTATATGCCAAAGCAGCACCGCCCTGATATGGCCCTTCGTGGTCGGCTGGGCGTTAAGCAAACAAACAAACAAACAAACAAAACCATGAAGCATGCAACGACGGACAATGTAGTTCACCGATCACTTACAGCTTGCAGATAATCTAAAAATGATTCAAGTAGGTGATGCCGCAAATCGAACCATACAATGTGTCCATTACAGTCCAGATATATATTTCGAAAGCATTCGTTAGTTAAAGGGAGAACTGTGAGGTATCTCCTTCAAAACAGCAACATCTGCACTGTATTTCTTTTTCTATGAGTAGGGCACAATGTCCGCAAATGTTACTGTCATCAAAATCTTGATGGTGCAACTTTTTCTGCAAAAGTTCTTTTATTTCAGTCTCTGAGCACTTGAGGTCAATTTATAGTTGCACGAAATGTGTTATGTCTCGACTCTTGATGTTGACACATTTAAAGCATGAACTAGCCGTCACAACAGCACAATGTCACAATGTTGAGTTCAAACAGCATCCCAGATTGTCGACAGTCGTGGATAACCACTGAGGTGATCTCTCTTGAACTCTTGACAACCACTGTTGACAACAGAAAGTAGTTCCTCGTGGTCGCCATCTTTGCTTTGAGGTGCATTTCAAAATAAACTTTTAATTATTTATTCACTAGTCTTCAAAGGAAAATGTACACGTGGATGGGTCCATGTGTTTGCTTGGTTATCTAAAATGTTGTAGATGTCATTCTCCAATGCTAGTTTGTTCAGTCCCTTTTCCGTTAAGGAATTAGCCGTTTATCGATGATTAACTGTATTGCCCTGCCAAACATGATACATTTATTGTATCTAGAGGTTATAGGCATCAATCTGTGGGAAACTGGTTTGATGAAATGGTCAGGGTTAAACATCTGATTTTTCTGTTGCAGAGATTTGCCTGGTTAATATCCACCTTAAGGGCACTCACGCACTATAATATTATTCCTTTTTTAGTACACGACTCAAAACCTTTGAACTAAATCAAAAGGAATACAGTACAAGAATAAAGAGGTCGGAAAAAAAAGAAGAAACAGTTGAAAAATTGAGAAACAAAACATAAAACAGAGTTACTATCCTGGCACGAGGGGCACTTATTATGTTTTGCAACCTGGGTTTTCTACAACACTTACAGCCAATCTGTCTACTCCAGTTTTTGGCAGAATCTCTCTTCAGCTTGTACACATTGCACCATCATCTTAAATCAGCTGCCCATGACACCCCAACACGTTGACTGGGGTATGTCAAAATTAACGCCCTCGGGAATGCTCGGGCATCTTTGGTGTTCTGGAACTACTTTCCCTTGAACTGCCTCTTAAGGCCATGTGAGGGCCAAATCGCTATTTTCCATATATGATGATCAGCACTGTTTGTGTCGCTTTTGTTATAATACTGATGGTCTCTGAATTAAAAAACGTTAATGTGTTTGTTTATTGTGTATGTCGTTGCTATAGAAACAGGAAAGTAAACAGCAGCCATATTGGATTTTAGGAACCGTTTTTTCCATATCCAAATGCTCGATTTCTGTCCAATATTTTGCATAAATATAGATTTAGATCATATCTACAGATTTACCATTTATTTTTTCTGTGAGTATCAGTTATTTAAAAAAATTTGTTTTTATCATAATGTTGAAATTTTGCGTAAAATTTAATATTAAAAAAATCGTAAAGCCAACATTTCTTTTCCGATTCATTATTCAAATGGTAACTCTGTAGATAGTATGTAAAAGTACAAGTATGCAGAATTTCACAGAAATCTAACAAGTAGATTTGAAATCATGTTGTTCCCAAATGTCAAAACATGCAAACTGAGGAAAAGGCAAAAACGCACACAATTTGTTTTGAAACCATTGATAGTTGTAATTAAACCCAAAATACATACATGTATCACCAAATTCCACACTGAGGAATGTTTTTCACACCTTAGAGACACCGTTTAAAAGTTAGGGAAGACATAAAACATAAGTTATTTCAAACATGTGCAGTACACCTGGAAAATTGTTTGTTCCGAGTTACAAACAATGCATACACACACTCCCAATCACAGCATGCACACCAAAAAAAGCTCGCTCACTCGCTCACATTCACACACACACACACACACGCAAGCTAGCTCCAAATTACGAAACGTACCCAAGTCATCAATTGCACGCGTACAATAACCACAATATATATGAGAATAATGTTAACCACAATAACAATGACAAGTCGCCTAAAGCGATATAAAAACATTTAGTCAATCGGTATGAAACTTAAATATCAACACCACAAACCAGTCATCACCAAGACTACGAGATACATTTAGATAGTCTCTGCTAACAATACCGAGACGGATCACGCTCGTCTCCGCAAAGCATGAGACCATATATGTAGTACTTACTAAACCCATTTTCTGTAATTATGAGCACATTGTTAGAGTGAACATGACATTTCTATATATTTTTGAATTCAGGAAAAAATGAGGAATGCAATGCAGTCAAGGTTTAATTTGTTACTAAAAATTAGATTTTAATGACAACTTTAACAAGCAAACTCATTAATTTATTTTTAAGATTTTGAGCTGAAATGCAATACCATAGTCCGGACTTCGTCGAAGATTGCTTTACCAAAATTGCAATCAATTTGGTTGAAAAATTAGGGTGATACAGCGCTGCCTCAACTGCCTAAAAAAATCCGGATATGACGTCATCAAAGACATCTTTCCAAAAAATGGAAAAAAACATCTGGGGATATCACACTCAGGAACTCTCATGTTAAGTTTTGTCAAGATTGGTCCAGTAGTTTCCTCGGAATCACTTTATACACACACACATACACCATGACCCTCATCTCAATTCCCCGTCTAAGTTAAAACATTTAGTCAAAACTTAGAACATGCCTGCAGCATATGCAGGGCCACCTTCCAGCTGAACAAGTTCTTCCAGTCTCTCTGACTTGGCTGCCCGCACTTTGTCTCTCCTTTTACTTTGCTTGTCTCTCACAGCCTTCAGACTGTTCCGCACCCTCTTGTGCATCCTGGCTGCTCCAAGCCTCTTCATGTGATGTCCAGTCTAGAATCCGAAGAACTGGGCAGAGTCGGCAGCAGCAGCAGGTCCAAAGTTGAACTCTCTAAGAGCTGTACCAAGTCGTTTACTCACATGGTTCGCACACTCTTCCTTGTCAATGTGAATATCCTCACCATAGGGCTTGATGTCGTTGAGCTATGTAAAAGTCTTGGAGTCACCGTCCGACAGTAGTGTTGTGTAGCGAAGCTTGTTGGTGTTCACCGATCGACGCCATATGACACGGGCTGCTTCCACCTCCACCATCCCTGATGAGCCTGCAAACAAGAACAAAATAAGAAATGTAATTTGCAAACAGAGTATTTTTTAAGTGTGTGTGTGTGTGCGCGCATGTGTTATTCACAGTCATTGTCCAGCTAATACTTCAATTATAATTAATGCGGAAAAAAAATGAAATAAACATGGAATTACCAAATTACTGAATATTAAATTTCTAGCAGCAGGTATAGGTGCACTGAACATTGTTAGATTGTAAACGTTAAGCATAATGCATTAATTGATACCATTTGAACGTTTTTAAATACACTTGTATTGTGCCACACATACATGTACTATTTGCCTTCCCCTGACCACTATTCTAGCTCCCTCAGTTCTGGGAAGCCCGTTGATTCTGAAGACTTGTGAATCTCTCTTGATGCTGTAGATACAGCTCTCTCTCTCTCTCTCTCTCTCTCTCTCTCTCTCTCTCTCTCTCTCTCTCTCTCTCTCTCTCTCTTTCTCTCACTCCCTCTCGCACTCTCTTTCTCTACCTGTGTGTGTTTTCTTATTATTTTCATCACACACATGCACTCCCCCATGCCCTGAACTATTCAAGATACAAATTGGATTTTTACGCATGTGTTACAACTTTCATTATTATTATCATAAATTGATGATCTGTCTTTATGACGCTTTTTTTTTTAATCCATCATCCATGCCTTTGGTTTTGGTTTTCAGTTTCACTGGAATGCATGGAAAATAATATCCACTCATCACTATTACATTTACTTGTAATTTGCTATATATTATTTGAGTAAGTTGCTTAAATTTGAAATAAACTCTATTCAAATATGTCTGTGCAAACAGATATAATTTACCTTTATAGTTCACCTCACACTTGTCCAAGTGGTCCACGAGCCAGGCCGCATACTCCTCTGGCTTTTCCTGAAACAGCTTCTGCCCCGTAGACTCCACACCTGGCAGTAGGTACACATGACATGGGCATCAACACAGAGTCCAGTAAGTAAGTCCACAACACACCCAACTCCAATGTGCGAAGAGTGTCCACGAGTAAGCCAGGTGCCATCATAGCTCACAATAATGTTCAGGGTGTCGTCGACACCAAGAGTAGTGCCACAGTATCTTGCATGAACTTCTCGAACATATGCAACAGTGTCACTGAACACATGCTTCCGGAATTTCTCCAGTTGTGTGAATAGTTGGCTGGCATGAGTATGACTATGAAAGGTCTTGTGGTGAAGTCCAGCTAAATCCATATTTTCACAGAAATTTCTGAATGTGGTGGCTCCCAGTCCACAAGCAAGTGAGGAATACACTGCCTGTCTGTTCATGTCGAACACTTTTGTCTTGGCCTTAAATTTTGTCGCAAGATACTGTTCATACACAGGCTCTTCGCACGAAGAACAGTTCACCTGGGCAAATACTGCCAAGCCACTTGTTGGTCTGGAGTCTGTGCAAAGAGACAAGCACTTGTTTTTACACTGTGGACAGCACAGACTTGCAACCATACTGTCTACTTCGGCAAAGTCTACAACACCCCTCTGGGTTTTTACCAGGGTTTCAGTAGCAGCAGATGACTTAGTGTCAACTCCACCGGACACAAACCTCTCATACGATTCTTTTTTGAACTCACTTCTTGTCTTCGTGCCGAGAATGTTTTCAGTCGAAGGAATCGACGCGGAAAATGTAGCACTAGCAGACCACCCCAAAACCGGCACTAATTCTGCCACGTCAGCCAGCACAGAAGCTGATTGCGCTGATTTCTTCGCCTTCCATTGATTCTTCACTTGATCTGTCCTCTTTTTCGTAGATTTTGGGGCTCCTCTGGTTGTTGATGGCTTGGTGCGAACCATTTTTGCACAGGAGCGTGTACTTTCACTGCTTGTAAACAAGCGCCATTGTTGTACCACGTGACCCCGGTTGAACGAATCAAGATCACATCATACGTCATACTCTCCGTATAAGGAAGTTGGCGTAGATTGACCTACATTGAAAATGTTCCGTTAGAGCCGAAGTAGTCCGGAAAATAACGAAACAACGGTCACATGCAAACAGGGGAGGCTATGTAGCAAGCAACGTCATGCAGTGTTCGCCCTGTCGTCTGCTCAAATTTGCTGATCAAGGTGTTGAAAACCGGCAATAATAAGGCAAGTTCAAGACAAATGAACGCAATCAGGCGAGGGTTGGTGTATTGAATTTATTTTTATTGCACACAAAAAAAACATGTATATGCAACATCAACGGCAGAAATTGAAAGAAAAATGACCACAGTTTTCCAAACAGTCAAAATGTATAAATGCCCAAATCTGCCCAAAAGCTCAAAAATCACCCCCGCACATCCCCTTAAAGGAAGGGAACAAAAAACAGTCACAGGGGTCTAAGGCGTGTGCATATGGTAGGTAGGCGACACGCTGAGCATCATGGGCGGCTAGAAAGTCAAGAGTTACAGCTGGATTTTTCGTGATGGAGCAGTAGACCACGGACACCCGGTCGGGGACGTCGTGCGCAACATACCAGAAAGAAATTAAGCAAGCAGTGACTGACATACCATTCAGCAGTTATCGGTTGTCTTTCCTCAAGTGATATGGTGGCAACTTGGCCGGATTTTGCAAAGATTAGTAAAATTGGTTTAATTTAAATATGTGTAATGGTAAAATTGTGGGGGTGATTTGGCCTATATGGTCCGCTGGACCAAAAAAGCAGCGACTAACTAACTAACTAACTAACTAACTAACTAATTTTGCAAAGAAATGCACTATCATGACGTTAGGAAGCACTTCTGTTTCTTTTGAATTTTACAGGTGAGATCTCATCTAGGAAGACCCACACCGCCAACTGTTGCTTGTGTCCTTTTGGTTTTCCTATGTTTGGTCTTCTGTTACCATGTCCCAAACGCAAGGAAACCTTCTGCCGTCAAATGTTCATAGCATTTGGGTGCACCAGTCCACCCTACCCCGCTTTTACTCAAGTTCTCAATGATTTGCTTTTGAAATTTAAGAAGTTATGACCGATAGGCTGACCAAAATCTGTATTGCTTTTGGGGAATATGTATACTTAGTGTGTCGTATTACGTAACTTTTTCAAAAGAACTCAACACATATTCATATAAATTCAGGGTTTTAGATTACACAATCGTGACTTTGCATGCTAAGCAAAAAATGGTTGAGGGGTGACATTCAGATCTACCCCAACTACGTGCATAGATCTGAGCAGTAAAATGTAGATGCGATAATCTGAAAATATATCTTCGCATGATCGCTGCCACATTGTCCTCAGTTTGATGTATTTACCCAGAACAGGGATTTGATTTGAGTTGATAACTGTTGCTTTTTGGGTCCAGCGGACCATATAGGCCAAATCAGGAATACACTCTTTCATCAGCAGTTTATGTTCATCCGCAGAGTGCTTTTCATTACTTGTCGTCTTGTCAACTGACACGTTCCCACGCATGACAGTCATGTTGTAAATGCAAGTTCAACGATTATTTTTTTATTGAACTGATAGAACATTTCGATATTTGTAAACCTTTGCCATTTCCAAATGTTTATTTCATTATTTTGCATATGAGTCACTAGAATGAATACCCGCTTCGCCGGGTACCCGGCCTCGCCGGGAAGAAGTAGAGCCGAATGATACCCGGCTTCGCCGGGAAGAAGTAGAGCCGAATACCCGGCTTTGCCGGGATGAAAGCGTTGTGGACAGTGACCTTCTAAAAATAGTAACGGGAATATGGATTGACGCCACACGAAGGAAGGGAGATAAACGCGCAAAACACTGGAGAAGATAAGGAAGAGTTACTGGGAATGAATCTGGGAAGATGAACAGACAAACCAAAATCGGTTCAGCGCTGCGCGCTGAGACCACGTGTTGAAAATTCTCATCGACCAGGTTGTGTCCGTGGTCTACCTGAATATGCCCACCATATTTGAAGCAGATCCATCGAGAACTTTGGCCGTGCATCGCGAACACACACACACACACACATACACACACACACACACACGCACATACACACACCCACACACACACACACACACACACACACACACACACACACACACACACACACAAGTCGTATATATTATACTAAAGGAACACCCGGCTTCGCCGGGTGAATCGCGAGACAGAGACAGACAGCGTGGCGGTTCACCACAATCACATTTGAAGGCAAAGTCCTCTCAAACGGGATTGAGAATTCAAGAGCTTATGTCTAAGCCCTATATTAACTGTTATGGCTTCTTAAAAGCCGGAACATACAGACAGACAAAAGCAGCCAGACCCCATCACAAACAGAACTCTACAATCCACAGGTGTTGCATCCACACACACACACATACACACACACACACACACACATAATCACACTCATGCACACAGTGACACACATACATACAGTCACATTCATGCACACAGTGACACACACACACACACAGTGATACAAGTCTCGCTCACACACACACACACACACACACGCACACACACACACACACACACACACACACACACACACACACACACACACACACAACAAATGCACAAGACACTGATTTCCTTGACATTGTTCAGAGGGATAAGTATCATTTCTTCTCGTTTGGGTTACTATTATGAGAACATATAATTTTCAGAGCTCCCTATTTTTCTGAAACATGAATGCGCTTTGCATTAATAACATTAATACACAAAGGGAAGCAACTTTCAAGGGATGATCTGAATAACTGGCGACCAATATCTTTACTAAACTCAGATTATAAGTTACTGGCAAAGTGTCTAGCAGTACGCCTAAAAAATGTGCTTGAAACAATAATTCATGAAAATCAGTTTGGTTTTATGAAAGGCAGAAATAGTAGCACAGCAGTTAAAATGATTGATGATATAATTACACATCTCAAACAAACGAACAAACCAGGGCTACTCCTAGCTCTAGACTACAAAGCAGCTTTCGACACAATATCAAAAGAATACATAATGTATGCATTTAAACGCTTCAATTTTGGTAACACTTTTGTTAGATGGGTCACTACGCTCATGAACGAAACAGTAAGTTGTGTAAATTATATGGGGTGGTTGTCAGAACCTATAGAAATGAACGCTGGAATTCGACAAGGCTGCTCATTCTCACCAATGGCCTTCGTGCTCGCCTTAGAGCTGCTGGCAGTCAAGATGAGGGCAGATCAGTGAGTTAAAGGGGTATTCTTGCCATCAGCCAATAGTACTAACACTCTTGCCTGTGCCTTTGTTCTTTGTTGTTTTTAAACTTGACTACTGCAACTCTCTTCTCTCTGGCTGTCCTCTGTACCTTATGCATAAACTACAAAAAGTCCAAAACTCGGCAGCACGCCTCATTCTCAAAGCACGAAAACGAGATCACGCAACACCACTTCTTCACACACTGCACTGGTTACCTATTCAAGCCCGCATTGACTACTAACTGTCCACCCTCTGCTTTAACTTCTTTTCTGGCTCGTCTCCTGCTTACTTCTCTGAACTCCTCACCGTCTATTCTCCAGCAAGACAACTCCGTGCCTCTTCTGACTGTCGCATCCTTACCATTCCACACACCAAAACCAAAACATACGGACAACGCACTTTTACTTTCTGCGCACCCACACAATGGAATTCTCTCCCCTTTCACATCCGCCACTCTCAGTCACCCCAAGCATTCAAACGAGCACTTAAAACGCACCTCTTCAAGAAATACAACCCCTGATTTTGTTTTCTCAGTCCATCAGTAGGCTACATGTAGTGTATTTGTTGTTTTAGTGATAATGTATATAAACATCTAGGACTGTTTTCAGCATTGTTGATAACATGTTCTGTTTGATTAAGGGTATTCAGCTGGTATTTCCTTGTTTTTTACTACCTATTTTATTCATGTTTTTATTACTTAGTTAGTGGAAGAATCTTTTGTAATGTATGTGTGATGGTGTATGCTTTTAATTAAAGGCTTACTAACTTACTCCCGTGTTTACAAAGTATAGTTTGCCCACAATCGATGTCAAACGCACCATAAGACCATATAATGACGATATGTCGTCATGCGCGGACCATATACGTGCATTTCAGCTTGTTCTAGCCTCTGAAAAAGTGAGGATGTCAACAACGACACGGAGTTCT
Organism: Littorina saxatilis; assembly: GCF_037325665.1. Classification (NCBI taxonomy): domain Eukaryota; kingdom Metazoa; phylum Mollusca; class Gastropoda; order Littorinimorpha; family Littorinidae; genus Littorina; species Littorina saxatilis. Next base: position 67,218,277 of record NC_090252.1, read on the forward strand.
CTCCCTTGCGTCAACAGCGCATGTGTTGCCAAATCTATAAATAGGACGATCCAGATCAAAATGAAAATTAACATATCTCAACATTGAAGGGGTCCTAGACCACAATATTTTGCAGGGAACTTAATTTAGCATGTCTCCAGCTGTTGGTAAAGCAATTAGCGTGTATAGTCATCGAGTACATATGGCTTTAAGCGTTGTTGACTATGAATGTAGATGTAAATGCTTGTATAACTGTGTTTTAATTTTAAATGTGTCAAGCGCAAAGAGCATAATTGTAAAGTTATGATGTTGCGCTATATAAATGCTCATTTATTATTATTATTATTATTATTATTAAGAAAGACTATTGAAAATGATCTTGTACGCTGATGATATTACGCTTTTTTGACTCACATGCGAAGCAAAAGTGAGTCTATGTACTCACCCGAGTCGTCCGTCCGTCCGTCCGGAAAACTTTAACGTTGGATATTCCTTGGACACTATTCAGTCTATCAGTACCAAATTTGGCAAGATGGTGTATGATGACAAGGCCCCAAAAAACATACATAGCATCTGGACCTTGCTTCAAGGTCAAGGTCGCAGGGGCCATAAATGTTGCCTAAAAACAGCTATTTTTCACATTTTTCCCATTTTCTCTGAAGTTTTTGAGATTGAATACCTCACCTACATATGATATATAGGGCAAAGTAAGCCCCATCTTTTGATACCAGTTTGGTTTACCTTGCTTCAAGGTCAAGGTCACATGAGCTCTTCAAAGTTGGATTGTATACATATTTTGAAGTGACCTTGACCCTGAACTATGGAAGATAACTGTTTCAAACTTAAAAATTATGTGGGGCACATGTTATGCTTTCATCATGAGACACATTTGGTCACATATGATCAAGGTCAAGGTCACTTTGACCCTTATGAAATGTGACCAAAATAAGGTAGTGAACCACTAAAAGTGACCATATTTCATGGTAGAAAGAGCCAAAAAGCACCATTGCAAACGTCAAACCAGCCTTATTTAAAGGGTTGGGGTTGATTACAAACAAGTTCTGGAAAAGAGTTTTAGAATGTTGGCTTGACAACCATGAAAAGATATTACCATGCGTGCAAAAAATGACCCAGCTGGAGAATTTATGCCTATGGAATAACTCTCTAATTGCTTATCGTGGCAAGACAATGTTTCTACGTGATTGGGTTGCATCTGATATATGCTATGTGAAGGATTTATACGAGAATAATATGTTTTTACCATTTCACAGGATTTGTGAAAGAGTTGGGCATAAACCAACAAGACTATTTGAATATGGGGCAATTCGCACAGCAATAGCATCCCTTTTTTTGAAGATGAATGATAATGGAATACAAGCTATGAAGGTAATGGATTATCAAAAAATAAGTACATTTAAACCCAGGCAGTTTCGTAAATTAATGGTAGACGCTTATCAAACTGAGACTATTGCAGTCAGTTTCTGGAAAAGAAAGATGGGAATTGAAATAAACAAGGACATTTGGCAGATAGCAAGCAACGCATCAAAAGAAGTAAGATTGAGACTGCTACACTGGAAAATAACTCATAACATTTATCCAACGAACATTATATTGTATAAACTGGGCATTGCAGAGAGTATTAGTTGTACACATTGTACAGAAGAGACAGATTATATCGAACATTTCTGTTATTATTGTAGACAAATAAGCAAAGTGTGGAATCTTGTTGAAGAAGCCTTCTTCACCGCTTGTTCGAAAAGAATTCATGTTGATGTGCGGGATGCCCTATTTGGCCTAGTTAAAATGAATTCTATTTCATCCGCTGAAGCAAACTATGTCAATTTGCTGATCTTGATTGCAAAAATGTGCATAGGTATTTATAGATACGGTACCCCTTTAGAGATCGGATGTATTTTTGAAAAAGAGTTAAGTTTAAGAAAAATAATTGACTTGTGACTCGCATATATGTTGCTATCTGTGAAATTGAAATAAAGAAACGTTAGGTAACAAAAGGAGAAATGATGACGGAAGAAAATATAGGACAAAATGTATCCAAAAAAAAATAGTAAGTGCAGAGAGAGAAGATAGAACGAGAGGAGACAGTGAGAGAGAGAGAAAGAGAAAGAGAGAGAGAGAGAGAGAGAGAGAGAGAGAGAGAGAGAGTGAGAGAGAGAGAGAGAGAGAGAGAGAGAGAGAGAGAGAGAGAGAGAGAGAGAGAGAGAGAGAGAGAGAGAGATTGGCAGACTATGAGAGAGAGGGGGAGAGAGAGACCGACAGAGTATGGGGGAGAGGAGAGAGAGAGAGAGAGAGAGAGAGAGAGAGAGAGAGAGAGAGAGAGAGAGAGAGAGAGAGAGAGAGAGAACGAACGAACGAACGAACCAACTTTATTTTTCGAGGGTAATGGAGAGAGAGAGAGAGAGAGAGAGAGAGAGAGAGAGAGAGAGACAGAGACAGAGACAGAGACAGAGAGAAAGAGGGAGGGAGAGAGAGAGAGAGAGAGAGAGAGAGAGAGAGAGAGAGAGAGAGAGAGAGAGACGAAGCAAAAAAGAAGAAGACAGAAGAATCCGAAGAACAAAATTCAGAAAAAAACAGACAAGTCGAAGAGAAAGAAAGTGGATGCAGAGAAAGACAGACTAGGGAGTGAGTGAGAGAGAGAGAGAGAGAGAGAGAGAGAGAGAGAGAGAGAGAGAGAGAGAGAGAGAGAGAGAGAGAGAGAGAGAGATGTTGTGTGGACAAGTGTGAGAGAGAGAGAGAGAGAGAGGGTAAATGTAAATAAAATTAAAAAATAATAAAAAAATTAAAAAAAATAAAAATTGTCCATGATCTGTTTACTGTTCATTGAGTGTGAAGCTGAGAGAAAGAGTGAGACTGAAGGTAATGATAATAAAAAATAAAAAATTAAATAAAAAATTAAAAATTAAAAACTTCCGATATAAAAAAAAAACGCCCGCACATGTGTGATTAACAATGTCTGATCTCCTAGAAAAAAAAAAAAAAAAAAAAAAAACAAGAGGCGAAGCCATCAAGGCTCACGTAAGAAATCGACAAACAGTAAAACACAAACTCAATCACTCCGTCACACACACACACACACACACACACACACACACACACACACACACACACACACACACACACACACACACACACACACACACACAGAAAGAGCATCTAGGTGAAACTGTGCAAGAAAGCGAGACACTAGATCTAGATATGTCTGTCTGCATGTAGCCTACTTACAAGGACACGACTGCCAACTAGTCTCGGCGCGCTCAAAATAATAATGACCGAGACTGTCAGTTCTTCCTTCGCGTGACGTCTAACCCTCTTACGTCATAATGTGACGTCAATGTAATGTGACGTCTTCAAATGTTAGAGTTTCTACCACAGACATACACACGCACAGACGCACGCACGCACGCACGCACGCACGCACGCACGCACAGACAGACAAAGTTACGATCGCATAGGCTACACTTACGTGAGCCAAAAATGAATGCGCTTTGCTTTGAACTCTCGCACGTTTACTGAACATTCCCTGTGTTCGATTAGTGACATGAATGGAATTTTAAACAAATGCATAAGCTTATAGGTAAAAGCGTAACTTAAGAGACACATATTTGAAATGATCACCAACAGGCAACACACATGTCCAAGATAATCTGACTGAGTACTGCTTCTAAAGTACGAGTATGATCTTCGTCAAGGCGAATCATTTTGAGTACTACAGGGCTTTTTGACTCGCATCATCGATTTCTTTGCAGTCCTGCTGGGAGCAACTTGTACACTGATACTGACTGTCCTATTGAAAGCTGTATTTCCTGTCAGACAACGTTAACTAAAGCTGGAAAATGTAACACTTACCTTGTCAGACTAAAATGATCGCAGGAATACGCCATTGTTGACACATTTATTTGACAAGGGAAATCACCCAACCATTGCAAGAGTGCTCTTTCTTTGGATTCCTTTACGACAATAAATTAGCTATCAAAACTGTTGAATTTGCAAAGTTAAGTTATTCCTCATGGATGGTAGCATTATTTGTAACGTAGAATCTTACGGTGATGCTTTGAAATCGATCTGAAGGCCTTTTTCCGGTGGATACTATCCCCAAACAAAATAATCTTTAAAAAAAAAAATTTGAAATGAAAAATTGAAAAAAAAGAAATAAGAAATTGGAAAACCCTCCTGATAGATGCTTATCAAGCACTAATGAGCACAACATTCAATTACTTAATATGACTGCATAATAAACAAAATTGTCTCACAATGATGAAACAGCCCCCACCCCCACCCCTCCTCCTCAGATCCCTCTAATTTGTCAGAAAAAGTATTTCTTGCTTTTTCTATTCTTGCAAATTGTCATTCGGATAACAAAGAACCTTGTTATCATTAATTCAACTCAAATTGATCAAGCTTTATTTTTGGTCCATATTCCCACTTTGTTACCCAGTTTTGGAGAATGACTCGTATGGATAAGGCTAATGACTGGATTATTTGTTACGACACACAAAGCGTTCTATTTTCGAAAAGGGAGACTACTCCAACGTAGTCTCAGGTGTATTCGCCAGCCTTAATTGTTTTCAAGGGAAAGAGTTTGCCTTTAATATTGTTATGGTTATACTGTTCTGATGTTTAAGTGATTGCATTTTGTTCCCCTCTATTTAAATATACCAACCATCGTGCGTCCACAAGCATGCTCACCTGAGTAGTCGGTGAGTCATAGTACTGAGCAGTGTCCGCCCGTCCCGCAGTGAACATCAAACTTAATGTTGAGGTTATCTCGAAAGGTTTTTAACATATATACCTTTGAAACTGTGCACACTTCAAGGGTTTGATGATCATCCGACATCACACAAGTTTAGTTGACCCTTGTCAATATTTGGGGTCACAGCGGGGTCATGTTTGGTTTATGAAAACTTGACACTGCTTTTTGACTCACCTGAGTAATTAGTGAGTATTACGATTCATATTGTGTCCGGTGGTATGGACGGCCGGCCGGCCGTCTGTCCGTGGACAAAAAACTTAACGTTGAGGTTATATCGGATGTTGTTAAAGCTAGACCTCTGAAACTTTGCACACTTTTAGGGTTTGATGGGTTCACGAAGTGACTCCAGTTTGGTTGACCCTCGTCAAATGTGTGGGTCACAGCGGGGTCATGTTCGTTTCATACAAACTTAACGTAGAAGTTATCTCAGATGTTTTTGAAGCTAGAACTTTGATACTACGCACACTTCTAGGGTTTGATAATCTACCTACTTGACGTAAGTTTGATTGACCCTCGTTTTGGGGTCACATACTGCAGGGGGTCATGTTCGATTCATAACTTAACACTGATGTTATCTCAGGTATACCCTGTAACAAAGTCTTCCAACTCACAAATCTTGCAGAATAAAAAGGTACTTACTCGAATGATTGAGTTTGGAGGAGGGGTGGGGGTTGAGGGGGGGGAAGCAGTGAGCATGAGCTAGAGCTTCGAAACTGTGAACGCTTGAAGGGTTTGATAATATACCGACGTGACCTTAGTTTGGTTGACACCCGTCACATGTTGGGGTCACAGCGGGGTCATGTTTGTAAAACGTTTACAATGAGGTTTTCTCATTTATTTTGGGAGCAAAAAACTCACAGTCGGACGAAATTGTAGGTGTTGGTAATCAGCAGACATGACCAAAATGTGGCCTGTTTTCATCACATGTTAGAGTCCCAGCAGGAAAATATTTGCTGGAAATGATGTTCATCACTGAAAATGTCCCCTGAGCTACCAAGGATATCAGTCTTGACCTCATTAAGCTATAATCAGATGTCATTTGATTTGGTCACAGTCTTGGCTACGCTTGGTGATGACATCATGTTATGACCTTTTGTGCCTCGACCTTTTGACTCTCGACCTTTTGGTTCTCACCCTGCGACAAAAGGTCGAGTTTTACAATGTCGAGGCACAAAAGGTCGAGGACATTTGGTCAAGAGTCAAAAGGTCGAGGGCGACAAAAGGTCGAAGGTGACAAAAGGTCAACAGCAAAATGTATAAGGGACAAAAGGTGAAGGATTGAAAAAGGTCGAGGATTAAAAAAAGGTCCAGGATTAAAAAACAAACGGTCGAGGATTAAAACATTGTCGACACAATTTTCTGTTTAGGTGTGTGTTAAATTCTTTTTTCATTTTTTTGTTATTGCTTGAAGAAAACGCTGCTTTGTGTGCATTTATAAATGTTGTGTTATTTGTTTAGTTATTCAAAACAGTGTTCGTACAAAGAGTGCCTTGAGTGACGGGTGTTTGTGTTCACAGACACACGGCTGTGTCGGTAAATGAAGCGTAGTGTGGTCAACGGTGAACACAGCTCGACACTCAACAGATTGTTGTTGGTGAAACATCATGATGTCACTGATACGCTTAAAGCTTGAGGTTTTTTTTCTTTCTTTTTTCTCTCACATATGTAAACTTTAAAAGCATTTACAAACGAAGAGAGAGTTACATTCGGACAGGGACACAGACACTGAAATGAGCTCGTCAAATCACAGAAAGGAAACGACAAGGCAGTGCACAAAGGTTACTGCTGTTGTTTTGTCTTACATCCGAAAATGTGAAAACATATACTAAGAATGTGTCTGTACGTGTGCGCGCGTTCGAGCGTTAGTGTGTGTGTGTGTGTGTGTGTGTGTGTGTGTGTGTGTGTGTGTGTGTGTGTGTGTGTGTGTGTGTGTGTGTGTGTGTGTGTGTGTGTGTGTGTGTGTGTGTGTGTGTGTGATCATATTCACAAATCACCACTGTGTTACGCATAATAGGCACTCGAAGCAGGATTCTCTTCGCGAATGGACACCGAAACTTAAATCGACATTTCTGATCCTCGACCTTTTCGTTAATCCTCGACCTTTTTAAATCCTCGACCTGTTGTCGCACTCGACCTTTTGACTCTTGACCAAATGTCCTCGACCTTTTGTGCCTCGACCTTTTGACCCTCGACCTTTTGGTTCTCACTCTGTCAGGCTAGTGATGGTGGTGGGAAGGAGGTTGGTTTGAATATGTGAAATATTCTTAGAGTTGAATGGATTGATACAGTCCCCCGTTTCTCACAGGCGAGATTGGCGAGTGGGGCGAGGAAGTACCGTTTCTTGGGCACATCTCGCCGCGAGTGACGCTAGGCTTCTTGCCTCGAACGCTAAGTAGCTTTGGACTTGCTCGCGCAGCTGCCAATCCGATTGGCTGTCCATTGTTGTTTATTGACCCGTGCAAACGACCTTTTCGATATCAACCAATGGTTTTTAATTTTTGCGTAGCTAGCCATAAAACCGTTTCATAGACACTCTCGCCTTCTTGCTTCGCGAGCGGCTAGCCAAAAGAATATTTCACCTGAAAGAAACACGTGTCAGGTCACTTAGGGATCAAGTTTGTGTCAATCAGTTGGACAGTACAAAGTTCTCTTGAACATTATTTTATGAAACATAAACAGGTTTTATTTTTCATTCTGTTAAAAAAAAATGTTAGGGGTTGGTGGTCGGGGGGGAGGGGGGGGGGGTTGGGGGGTAATGTTACATAGACTTAGATGTGAACCTCTTTCTAATAACTCACGAGCACGCGATGCGAACCTTGATTTGAACTTCTTTTTATGTGTTTTGTTTGCTTGATTTTTCCATCTCTTAGCTTTTCAGGCTTGTTATGGCAGATAAAACAATCTTTTAAGAAAAACCTGATTGAAGACTCCCTCTCTTTTCAGAGAATGTTTTCTCAGATTTTCTGTTCACAACCTCTATACGAGTACCCCTATTGTAAGACCCCACCTTTTTAAGACCTGGTTTTCTCAGATGTGTTGATGCCTCACAAGCTGGGCTCCACTGGACCACGTCAGTGTAGTTGGTTGGTTATTATTGTGTATTCCCCCCTGTGCTTCTTTACCTCTGTAAACTTGTAGGGGTAGTTATTTTTCGATAATGACCCAGCAACCAAACAAATAACGACCCAGCAACAGCCTGAATCATCGATAGTGCAATGGGTTGAGAAGTTGTTCTGTTTCGGTACTACTTTTTGCGACTGAAAAGTTCCGAACGCTCTAACGTACGAAGTATACATCTTTGGAGCAAACAATACAAACATACCGCATTTAAATTAACAACTACAGGCCTGAACACATGAATCTTCATATAAAATCCATGAGTTCGGTTGTTTTCTGAATCTAGATTTGCCGTGCTCAAACGTTCATCACAAGCAATTTCCCGCAAGGCAAGTAACTCATACTTTGTCTAGCGACAAGAGTAGTTCCCCTTCTTTTCACTCAGTTTATTCGACAACAGACTGCAATCCGACGGTCAGTTTTCAACAATATTTCATTTAATAAACAGATCACACGCAACCAAATGAACACATCTCATCAATTTAAACAACATAAAGCGGTTTCATACACTATTTTCCCCAGAAAACTGAACTTCATACAGTTTTTAACCTTGGAACACGGGTGCAAAAGTTCGTCTGCTAGTCCCATTTGACGAAAGAACATTATCCTAAGCGATACCAAAACATATACAGAACACACAATATCTGCCTTTGCCGCCACAGCAGAATAACAGCATATCTGTGTACTTGATTTTAGTCCAAAATAGGAAAACTGACAAGAAGTGTTAACAGAATGGAATGATTTGCACGGAACTATACAACCGCGCATTAATCGATCGCCTGCGCAGGTTGACTGGTTGAGTGAATAGGATTCGATCAAACTTTCGCAAAAAAACTCCTCTTTTCTTTGAATAACTGAAGAAAGGAGGAATAAAGAGGTTACACACCTCGTCTCCGTTATTATAAAAAATAATGGTCTCAGTTCGCGGTCATGAAAAAGCTCGCTAAAGCTCGCATTTTTCATGATCCGCTAACTTCGACCATTATTTTTAATAATCACTGAGACTCGGCGTGTAACCTCTACGTATTGTTTCTTCAGCAGTTAATGATATTCCAAACCGATGCAAGTTTGTTTTCTTTTTTCCATTCACCACTTCAGTAACGAAGACAAATCTGTTCTAAAACATGCTCTGCAGGAGGAACAGGGGTGGCGACTTTTCCCGGTGCGCGGTACAGGATGAACACTTGGGCTGTAGCTCCCAGGCAGGCCCCATTGACACGTGTTGGTGTGAGGAGAACAGCACTCACTACAGCTTTCTCTATCACTTCACGGCTATCAGGAGTGCACATGAGGGGTTCTGGTACTGCCGGAAGTATTGCCGGTCATCAGATGGAGGTCTCTTTGGCCTGCACATGGACTATCACCGCGAGTGTCGCCACGTTCGGATCAACGATAGATGTATGTATGACCACTTTGTCATCCGAATGCATTGTATGTACTCACTGCAAATAGAGCCTGTACATCGCAGAAGCAGGGTGTCAATCATACAGCACTTGCAATAGAAGAACTACGGAAAAGAACTCTGAGTTGTGGAAGAGTGAATACTGTTTTGTAGGCAAACTTTCCACAGTCCTTGTCCACGTATTTGAGACACACCCCTCGCATCCCTCGCTAGTGACTGGCCTACATTGTCCCATGGGAAAGTTTGCCTCACTAAAAACAAGACTATTCATTTTCAGAACCCAAACAAACCAGACACAGTAATAGTTGAGCATTGTCTTCTTTGCAGTATGCAAACTCGAAAATAAAAGGCATTATAAACAATAGATGTGTTAATGTCTGGCAAACAGGCTTTGAGGGCCATTAACATTCAGGGGGGGTTATCATTTCCGGTACCAGTGACTTCCATGACATGTAAGAAATCATACATCACATCTGAGATGTGTCTAGAGTTATACATGGGATAAGTCTCGCGTGTCCTCACACCTACATGCATGCCGATTAACTGCAGTGTGGCTCATTATCGTACAGAACAGACTTTTGTTCACACTTTGGATGTTGCAGTGTGCTTTTAATTTCAGAAAAAAGCGATACAAAAATAAGAACAAATCATGATTGACAAATTATTTTACAAAGGAATGAGCCAGACGCTTGATGTTGGGTATGTGTCCAGGCGGACGAAGATCCTTTTACCAAGCACACGCCGGGTGGGATCTGCAGGGGTATACATGATCTGTCGGGAGGGGGGGGGGGGGGGGTTGAAGAGCCAGCAGGTCTACAGGTCGTCTAATGATAATTGAGAAGTAGTTTATTAGGTTTTCGCTTGTAGTGACTGCACAATTTACAGTACAGAGATGTCTCTGATATGTAATGAAAGAAGACTCCTCCTTTTAAGACCTAAAATACATTTGAGAAAAATGGTGTCTTTAAAAATGTTCTTAATTAAAATGTGGGTAAACTTTCAGAGTTTATGATTAGAAATTCTGAGAAAACTGGGTCTTGAATGGGCGAAAGGTCTAATCGGGGAATGGGGGTCTTAACATGGAGTAACATCTATCCAAACAATGTAGTCATTGTAGGAGTTACTAAATCTGTTCTCATACAAATAAAACATGTTTTATGATGTGTTTAATCATTGCTTTTTTATCTTTTTTTGTAGATTTTTCAAGATATTCTTTGTCGGGAGCCCTTATCCTAGGTATGAACATTGTTTTATTAAGATCAAACTGTTGTGTCTATTAGAGTTTCTTTATGTCTATCAGAGTTTCTTTGTTTCTATGCATTGGCGTTTTTGTAGTCAACCATGAGCACACTGTCTCGAAGTGGTCCTGTGATTTTCAAAGAACAAAACGTCTGTAAACAGCTGAACTATAACTAAATTACTACAGACAAATTGCTACTGTGTTTGATTATTATAGTAATTTGAAACTAAATCTAAAATCCTCGTTTAAAATTGGTTAGTTTATCTGTACGATTTGATTTGTAGAATTGTTGATATGTTTGCTTGTTTTCAGCTTTATCCCTTGTTGTGTTTTTTTTTGGTGTGTTTTTGTTATGTTATCTCAGTTGCATGCAGGCTGCTTCAACCCTTTCTTTTTTTCCTTTTTTTATATTTAGTCAAGTTTTGACTAAATATTTTAACATCGAGGGGGAATCGAAACGAGGGTCGTGGTGTATGTGCGTGCGCGTGTGTGTGTGTGTGTGTGTGTGTGTAGAGCGATTCAGACTAAACTACTGGACCGATCTTTATGAAATTTGACATGAGAGTTCCTGGGTATGAAATCCCTGAACGTTTTTTTCATTTTTTTGATAAATGTCTTTGATGACGTCATATCCGGCTTTTCGTGAAAGTTGAGGCGGCACTGTCACGCCCTCATTTTTCAACCAAATTGATTGAAATTTTGGTCAAGCAATCTTCGACGAAGCCCGGACTTCGGTATTGCATTTCAGCTTGGTGGCTTAAAAATTAATTTATGACTTTGGTCATTAAAAATCTGACAATTGTAAAAAAAAAAAAAATTTATAAAACGATCCAAATTTACGTTCATTTTATTCTCCATCATTTGCTGATTCAAAAAAACATATAAATATGTTATATTCAGATTAAAAACAAGCTCTAAAAATTAAATATATAAAAATTATTATCAAAATTAAATTGTCCAAATCAATTTAAAAACACTTTCATCTTATTCCTTGTCGGTTCCTGATTCCAAAAACATATAGATATGATATGTTTGGATTAAAAACACGCTCAGAAAGTTAAAACAAAGAGAGGTACAGAATAGCGTGCTATCCTTCTTAGCGCAACTACTACCCCGCTCTTCTTGTCAATTTCACTGCCTTTGCCATGAGCGGTGGACTGACGATGCTACGAGTATACGGTCTTGCTGAAAAATGGCATTGCGTTCAGTTTCATTCTGTGAGTTCGACAGCTACTTGACTAAATATTGTATTTTCGCCTTACGCGACTTGTTAATTTGTTATTTTGTTGTTGTTGTGGTTGTTGTTGTTGTTGTTGTTGTTGTTGGTGGTGGTGGGGAGCATCCTTCTTCATAGATCTTTTTTCTTTTTTTTTTCTTCTTTTTATATTAATGTTTCTACTTTAAATATACGTATATCATTAACAATACTATATCTAAATGTATTTTCAACAACTTTTCTATATAACAATTCCCTCTCAAAAATGCATACAATATCCAGAGGGGAACCATATCTATAAATACCAACACACATGTTGGCTATCACAATCAAATAATTCACATAACTTATTAGTGCCTTGGAACTGGACCCGAAAAGCAACAGCTAACTAACTAACTAACCTCTCCTTTTAGCGGATCCAGAGACAGACCTGATTTCCACCACTACCAAAGATGAATCTGCAACCACTACAGGTATGATGGAGTACATCTTCAACGTAACCGTCACATCCTGACAGTGTCAAAACAATCCATTGTTGTTTTTTTCCTGTAATATACAGCGCTTTCTGTCATTGTACACTTCACACTTGACGCAACACCTCCCGATGGACACCTACATCAGTAGAAAGGGAATACTCGTAGTAAACAAATGACACACTGTCTGATTGAAAGACAAACAAACCCAACATTTGTTTTTCAAACTACAACCAAACCACAGCTGTCATACAAACACAAACAAATAAACGAGTGAAACCCAACCGGATTAACAAAGCCCCTGAGTGTGTTCACCTGTGTGTCACGTTCTACATGCAGGTAGAAGGCAAACTGATTGAGTCCTGACGTGTTCACGTGCTTACCCTGACCCTACAGGCTAAAAGCCCAGTTGCTTTATCCATAAACTAAGCACTTACCTAATAAACTAGGACACATTTTCCACAATGTCATGAACTCAAAACACTTCAGAAAACGACTTTGACAGACTGACCTTCAGAGAACATTCTAATAACTTGTCGGTTACCGCAGCGCTATTCAGCTCCGAACATCCACCTTAATCAACTGGGTTCACAACTTGGCTCACTTTTCATGATTTTGCAAAAGTACAAACGTGGAAGGCGCGCGCACGCACGCACGCACGCACGCACGCACGCACGCACTCACGCACGCACGCACGCACGCACGCACGCACGCACACACACACACACACACACACACATATGCGTATATACACACACACACGTTATATATGTACATAATTTCATTTTAAATTCATTTCCACTTTCTTGAATAAACACGTTCAGATTTACAACTCATCGGTATAATATGTCATCAATTGTACATACACCCGGTCAGCCTATTTCAATTGCTGTTGCTTTTTTTTTTTTTTATTCTCTTTTTGTGGAGTTTAAAAAAAATGTTTTAAATGTATAGGCTTTACATTACAGTACATCACATAGACACGGGGGCACATTTAGAAAACAGTACACACTTGGACAATTACAACACACATGGGGGAGGGGGGGGGGTGTGGTCATGGCTTGGTGGTCGCAGTTTCAAAAATATGTAAAGGAAAAAGAACCTAAGGGTTACATCAAAACATGCATATACAAGCGCCAATCCTTGTAAAATGTATCAAGTGTATCATTCATAGCTGCGTTGTACTTTTCCCAAATAAATATTTGCTTAACATTTCTATTAAATGTCTGAAATTGAGGGATATTTTTGTTCATTTTGGAAATATATTATATGTGGTGTTTGGCACAAATTACTAACATCAAAAACGTTATCGGTGACTACATTTTTCGCAAGTCCAAATAGAACCAGTTCTTTGGACAGTGTTGTATTGTTACAATGGGTGCAATTCGCCTTTACAAATTCTATCCAAAAAGTCTGCACTTTAGCACACTCCCAAAACATATGTGTGAGGGTTTCTTCATCTCTACCGCACAATGTACACATAATCATCACTGTTGCTGTCATCATTACAACTACTGATAATGCTACTTCACGTGCTGTTGCTGCTATAACTAATATCACGACTAGAACACAGTCATAATGACCTTTCATTTAAATCAACACTTAAACTACGGAGCCATGCAGGTGCTTCAGTGTATGACATACTGGTATTCTCAAATGCTGCTCTGTTAAAAAAACAAAAAACATTTACATTTCAAAAATATATTTCAGATCTATACATATCTCCTTGTCTGTCTCTCTGTCTGTTTGTCTCTGTCTCTCTCCCTCTCTGTCTCTCACTCTCTTTCTTACACACACACACACACACACACACACACACACACACACACACACACACATACACACACAAATTACTCTTGGAGATCTGACTGGTACGGTGGTAGTCACGATAGAATGGGTCAAATGTGACCTGATGTGTCAGTTGTATATGCATTTTTACATGGAACTCGGATAATTTCAAAGCACATACATGGTGTTATTTCTTTCAGTAAATGTGCCTGAGGAGCTTTTTGACTCACATGCGAAGCAAAAGTGAGTCTATGTACTCACCCGAGTCGTCCGTCCGTCCGTCCGTCCGTCCGTCCGTCCGGACGTCCGTCCGTCCGGCCGTCCGGAAAACTTTAACGTTGGATATTTCTTGGACACTATTCAGTCTATTTGTACCAAATTTGGCAAGATGGTGTATGATGACAAGGCCCCAAAAAACATACATAGCATCTTGACCTTGCTTCAAGGTCAAGGTCGCAGGGGCCATAAATGTTGTCTAAAAAACAGCTATTTTTCACATTTTTCACATTTTCTCTGAAGTTTTTGAGATTGAATACCTCACCTATATATGATATATAGGGCAAAGTAAGCCCCATCTTTTGATACCAGTTTGGTTTACCTTGCTTCAAGGTCAAGGTCACAGGAGCTCTTCAAAGTTGGATTGTATACATATTTTGAAGTGACCTTGACCCTGAACTATGGAAGATAACTGTTTCAAACTTAAAAATTATGTGGGGCACATGTTATGCTTTCATCATGAGACAAATTTGGTCACATATGATCAAGGTCAAGGTCTCTTTGACCCTTATGAAATGTGACCAAAATAAGGTAGTGAACCACTAAAAGTGACCATATCTCATGGTAGAAAGAGCCAATAAGCACCATTGTACTTCCTATGTCTTGAATTAACAGCTTTGTGTTGCATGACCTTGGATGACCTTGACCTTGGGTCAAGGTCACATGTATTTTGGTAGGAAAAATATGTAAAGCAGTTCTTAGTGTATGATGTCATTGCTAGGTTTAGGTCAAGCATGTGAGTCGTATGGGCTTTGCCCTTCTTGTTTCTTAATTATAGACATAAGTTAAAGGACATTCAAAAACTTTGAATTGATGGACCAGAAGAAACCTAACACCAGCCATGCGTTGCTCAGAATCACAATAGCCCGCTCAGAGAAACGAGTTCCATGTAAAAATTCATATTAGGCATGAATCTTCTTTTGGAAAACTTTAAAGGTCCTAACCAGACTACAATTGTTTTATCATAATATATTCTCAGACCTGACAATGACGCAAAATGTTCTAACACTTTTATACTTTCGCAAAATGATTGCTCTGTACCATCAAGAAACAGACTGGTATCATCGGCGAATTGTGACAATGCAATATTTTCGCCAAAAATAGTCATACCACCAATCGTTTTGTTTTGGCGTACCACAAGAGACAATATTTCGGCACAAATAAAAAATAAAAAAAGGTGACAGCGGATCACAATGCTGGGTACCTCACCCTACATTAAACCATGCTGAATACCGACCATTAACTGACACACAAGACTTAATTTTACAAAGTATGATATATTCAATTGTTAGATCATTATCGCAAAGTGGAAAACAATAAAAACATTAAAACAAATTCAGAACAACCTTAGGACATTTTAGTATATACATGATTTATTACAAATCATGTCATCGTTTTGCCAACTGTGAATAATCAACTGAATGATCAACTGTGAATGATCAACTGTGAATGATCAACTGTAAATGATCAACTGTGAATGATCAACTGTGAATGATCAACTGTGAATGATCAACTGTGAATGATCAACTGTGAATGATCAAGTATGAATGATCAACTGTGAATGATCAACTGTGAATGATCAAGTATGAATGATCAAGTATGAATGAACTATGCCATGTATTGAGGGATGCGTGCTATATTGAGCAAAATCCATACAATGATATACATGACAACATTTAAAAAATTAAAACAAAACAAAACTACAGCTAATGTGCTCTATAGTACAATGAAACAACATTCATGTTCGTTATTCTTTCTCTATCTGCTTAATTTATCATGTATCTTGCTTGCTCTCTTTCATTCTGTGCAAGTAATATGTACAATGCTATTCATTTCTCATGCACTTGCTTGCTCTCTTTTAATCTGTTCAATTCATAATAATATGTGCAAGGCTATGTATTTTTCATGTATCTTGCTTGCTCTCTTTTCATCTGTTCAAGTAATATGTGCAAGGCTATTTGTTTATCATGTGACTTGCTTGCTCTCTTTTCATCTGTTCAAGTTGTATGTGCAAGGCTATTTGTTTCTCATGAGTCTTGCTTGCTCTCTTTTCATCTGTTCAAGTTGTATGTGCAAGGCTATTTGTTTCTCATGTGTCTTGCTTGCTCTCTTTTCATCTGTTCAAGTTGTATGTGCAAGGCTATTTGTTTCTCATGTGACTTGCTTGCTCTCTTTTAATACGACAGCAAAGACGACCAACTCAGATGGCCAACAAACAGGCACCAAAGGTATTTAAATATGTGTAACTGAAACTGTGACAACAATGTCTGATTGTGTATTTATTGTTACATTAAGTCAAGTATTTACTATTTTGAGGGCAACCTTATTTCAGCGGCGATCACATGATCCCTGTAATGGCAATCTTTAATCCGTAGGGTAATCCAGAAATGACACGGAAATTAATGCAATCTCACTCGCTGTTGGTTTTCTGGAAAATCTTCGCCGACATTCTAAGCAGTTTCACGATCAGACGGCATGTTGACAGTCGCCCCTTCCCCCCACTCACTACTCCAGCCTTCTTGAACGTCTGCTTCAAAATCTCTGTTGTTTGGGGCCTGATCTAGGTCCATAATGTCCCCAACAAACATTACATCTTGTAAATCAATGTAAGTTGCTTCTTCCTCTACTTCGTCAAGATCGGGATCGTCGAAGAAATCATCAAAAACGTCTTGATAAACATTGCGATCACGCCGTGGATCTATGGGAGAAGCCATTACTTTTTTGGAGCATGTGCTACAGCTCAGCTGGGTGTCCTGTATTTTGGACACTCGCCTGCTCAAATGTGTTTGAGAACTTAGATATACAGGTTCAGGCCCCAACTGACCTCATTTCTAGTGACTACAGATCTAAGGATAGGTTTTCGCATCCATGGGAGGTAATAATAACCGACCAAACAGACTGACCCACCCCCACGACATATGTCGCGACAACCAGGTGACAGTATACGTAGAGTAGCGCGACATATGTCGCGACAACCAGCGTAAGGGTTAACTGCACAGTCTGAGGACGAACCCGTGATTTAAGATGGGAAAATAAACAACACAAGTAGCCCGAAAGAATAGTATAATGATCACATACTAAAATATATGTGGAAGCACAGCAACTAATCAGTGAAAAAACAACATGACTTCGATCTAGCATGCAGGAGGTAGCGACTACGAACTAGGGAGTCAACATCACACCAAAGACAATCACACACCATTTCTCATTGCTGATTATGCCGGCTCTGTTGCGGACAGTTCCTTGTGGTCTAGCCTCGCCAACATTTTGACGACGATTTTGAAACGTTTCGTTCTTCTCTTTTTACATTTAGTCAAGTTTTGACTAAATATTTTAACATCGAGGGGGAATCGAAACGAGGGTCGTGGTGTATGTGCGTGTGTGTGTGCGTGTGTGTGTGTGTGCGTGTGTGTGTGTCTGTGTGTGTCTGTGTGTGTTTGTAGAGCGATTCAGACTAAACTACTAGACCGATCTTTATGAAATTTGACATGAGAGTTCCTGGGTATGAAATCCCCGGACTTGTTTTTCATTTTTTGGATAAATGTCTTTGATGACGTCATATCCGGCTTTTCGTGAAAGTTGAGGCGGCACTGTCACGCCCTCATTTTTCAACCAAATTGGTTCAAATTTTGGTCAAGTACTCTTCGACGAAGCCCGGACTTTGGTATTGCATTTCAGCTTGGTGGCTTAAAAATTAATTAATGACTTTGGTCATTAAAAATCTGAAAATTGTAAAAGAAAATAAAAATTTATAAAACGATCCAAATTTACGTTTATCTTATTTTCCATCATTTGCTGATTCCAAAAACATATAAATATGTTATATTCGGATTAAAAACAAGCTCTGAAAATTAAATATATAAAAATTATTATCAAAATTAAATTGTCCAAATCAATTTAAAAACACTTTCATCTTATTCCTTGTCGGTTCCTGATTCCAAAAACATATAGATATGATATGTTTGGATTAAAAACACGCTCAGAAAGTTAAAACAAAGAGAGGTACAGAAAAGCGTGCTATCCTTCTTAGCGCAACTACTACCCCGCTCTTCTTGTCAATTTCACTGCCTTTGCCATGAGCGGTGGACTGACGATGCTACGAGTATACGGTCTTGCTGAAAAATGGCATTGCGTTCAGTTTCATTCTGTGAGTTCGACAGCTACTTGACTAATTATTGTATTTTCGCCTTACGCGACTTGTTACATTTAGTCAAGTTTTGACTAAATTTTTTAACATAGAGGGGGAATCGAGACGAGGGTCATGTGCGTATGTGTGTGTGTGTGTGTGTGTGTGCAGGGCCGGACCAAATGAGTTGTAAGGGGGGGGGGGGGGTTCCTCCTTTTTTGGGGGGGCAAATCAGCGAAGGTGGGGGGGGGGGGGGGGTACCTTTTTCTCATCGGATTTCACATTGAATAAGATTTGTTAGAGACACACACAAAATTTATTTACATTTTTTTTTTTTTTAAACACTCAAAGCAAGGTACATGCTTTTTCCAGGGGTGGGGTTCCGGAAAAAAAGCAAAAAAACGTCCTGGGATATCATACCCAGGAACTCTCATGTCAAATTTCATAAAGATCAGTCCAGTAGTTTACTCTGATTCGCTCCACACACACACACACACACACACACACACACACACACACACACACACACACACACACACACACTGTGCAGGGCCGGACCCAGGGTGTGTGTGTGTGTGTGTGTGTGTGTGTGTGTGTGTGTGTGTAGAGCGAATCAGAGTAAACTACTGGACTGATCTTTATGAAATTTGACATGAGAGTTCCTGGGTATGATATCCCAGGACGTTTTTTTGCTTTTTTTCGATCAATGTCTTTGATGACGTCATATCTGGCTTTTTGTAAAAGTTGAGGCGGCACTGTCACACCTTCATTTTTCAATCAAATTGATTGAAATTTTGGCCAAGAAATCTTCGACGAAGGCCGGACTTCGGTATTGCATTTCAGTTTGGTGGCTTAAAAATTAATTAATGACTTTGGTCATTACAAATCTGAAAATTGTAAACAGAAAAAAAAAATATAAAACGATCCAAATTTACGTTCATCTTATTCGTCATCATTTTCTGATTCCAAAAACATATAAATATGTTGTATTTGGATTAAAAACAAGCTCTGAAATTTAAAAAAAATTAAAAATTATGATAAAAATGAAATTTTCGAAATCAATTTAAAAACACTTTTATCTTACTCCTTTTCAGTTTCTGATTCCAGAAACATATAGATATGATATGTTTGGATTAAAAACACGCTCAGAAAGTTAAAACGAAGAGTACAGTAACGCGTGCTATGAAGCACAGCGCAACCGCTACCGCGCCAAACAGGCTCGTCACTTTCACTGCCTTTTGCACTAGCAGCGGACTACGTTCAATTTCATTCTGTGAGTTCCACAGCTTGACTAAATGTAGTAATTTCGCCTTACGCGACTTGTCTAAACATTCTCTCTCTCTCTCTCCCTCTCTCTCTCTCTCTCTCTCTCTCTCTCTCTCTCTCTCTCTCTCTCTCTCTCTCTCTCTCTCTCTCTCTCTCCCTCTCTCTCTCTCTCTCTCTCCCTCTCTCTCTCTCTCTCTCTCTCTCTCTGTCTGCCTCTCTGTCTCTCTCTGTCTTTGTCTCTATGTCTTTCTCTCTCTCTCTCTCTCTCTCTCTCTCTCTCTCTCCCTCTCTCTCTCTCTCTCTCTCTCTCTCCCTCTCTCTCTCTCTCCCTCTCTCTCTCTCTCTCTCTTTCTCTCTGTCTATCTCTCTCTCTGTCTCTCTCTGTCTCTCTCTCTCTGTCTCTGTCTCTCTGTCTTTATCTCTTTCTGTCTTTCTCTCTCTCTCTGTCTCTCTCTGTCTGTCTCTCTCTCTCTGTCTCTCTCTGTCTCTTTCTCTTTCTGTCTCTGTCTCTCTCTGTACTATACTGCGATTCCAAGCTATCAGACACATATTATACTGTCTCTTCCCTTATGATTTGTGAATTCACACATTTGAGAGCTGTGGTCTTTCTTAATTTATTTACATTCGGCATTTTGCTTGTGTCTATGGTACATAAGTGAAACCGGACTACAAAGATATCGACGAGTCCTGTGTCGTAGGCACTGACACGTGTGTACATGCAACTCTGCTCCTGGCCTGCGACCCCGTGGCTGGTGTGTGCTGTGAGTCGTTAACATTCAAGTAGTTATGCTTTCAATGATGTTTGTTCTGATTAAGGACATCCTATCCTAGCTCGTTTCATAACTACCAACTCGTATAGTAAATGTTATTTGTAATGTTGACCTGAATTTGACATTATATTTTACACAGATCGAGACAGTCAGTGACATATAGTCCTTTAAGAGAACAATGACTCTTGAGATCTGTGTAAAACAGGAGCGGATAATTTTTAAAAGGGGAGGGGGGGGGGGGGGGTAAACATTTTGTTAGGGACAGATCGACGACGCGAAGCGTTTAGTTCAGGGAGCGAAGCGCCAAAAACCTCGTAGGGGGTCCGAAGACAACCACCCCCCCCCCCCCCCCCCCCTTCCGTTGGGAAGATGTTGATAAAAACAAGGAAAATGGAGTAATCTGGTTACGCGAGCCTCTGCCTGTCGAGGGCAAATTGCACAACCAACATAATTATGCACAAGTGGCACGGCCTACACCCAAAATGCCGACAGTGGTCCGGAAACATTTGCTGCCCGCCATGTGTCAAGGTCAACTTGCTCACGATGACTTTAGTGTTGAAATTCTCATTACAATTTACATCCACATTTGTTCAACAAAGTGCATGCAATGTTGGCATGAGGCGCTCCCGTTATTGTTCTTGAATAATGCGAAAACAAATGTTTTGTTCAGTCCGCAAAAACCTACAATTTTAAATCTTTTTCTGACATGTCGCATAACAGCATAACGGATGTCTCCAAAGACGTAATACATTGTATATGTATGGAATGACTTATATAAGTAAGCACACGGTTTGGACTATTTGAAGGCAATACGTTAAGGAGTTACTGAAATGTACCGTGCACTTTTTGTAACGTTACCTGCTTAAAATGATTAAAAACATCCTTTTATGGATTATCAGAGAAATTATACCCACACTGTTCGGCTTTCAATAGCGTCGTGTTTACGACAAGACAGGCACACATAACTGACTGCTTTGGATACCGATTTGATTGTTCGTTCCAATGACATGCACAAGTTATTCAGTTTTAGCTGTTATGATTTGTGTTGCTTCTAGCGTGGCAATTAACCTTGCATGTATAATCATTCTGTTTTCTGATTGTGGTAATAAGGGACGGGATTGTTGGATTTACTCCTTCAAATATGACTGCTAAAAGGAAGCAACATTCCAGCGAAATTGTTTGAAACAGCGAACGCAATGAATTTTGGATTTTTGTCTGCTAAAGGTCAACTCTATATGCGTAGCGGAATTGTTGCCACGGAGATCTCACGACAATACAGCTAGGCATACGAATGACGCAAGGGTAGCTAACTACCAGTTTATTTGTAGTAACTACTGGGTGTTTCAGTGATCCAGGCAGGGCAGCGGTGCTCAGCAGATGGCTACGCGAACCTCTGCGTGTCGGGGGCAGATTGCACAACCAACCTGTGCACATGTGGCACGGCCTACACCCGAAATGCCGACAGTGGTCTATGTGGTACGTATTACAGAGGACTGTCCTTTGCGTCTCAGCACCCACACTAATAAGGAAGGCTGGAGAGGAACGGCTTAGAACTTCAGGTGCGTTCTTAAAGGCACACTGCCTTTGTTAAAAATAGTTCAACTCACCATCTCAGATCTGGTCGGCGCCTGGTTTGAGTAGCTTTTTAAGAAATTAATTCATTACAAAAAGTCCAACTCACCTGAGCAAGCAGTCAAGGTGTTGAATGGTGATATGTTTCCAAGTGAAGGAATGGTCTTATCCGATATAAAGGCCTGGTCGGATGAAACATGGTTTAATACGCAGCACGGAGCAAGAACCTTCTGTTGTGCTGCACCATGCACCACTCTGGAACTCTCTTCCCTTCTCTGTCAGACACTGCACCTCTCTCAGCTCTTTCAAACAACAGTTGAACACTTTCTTTTTGACACAATATTACACCAACCCGGCCTAATGTCTCTTCCATTCCATTTCTACACGTACCGTAAAATCCCTAGCAAACGCCCACCCCCCCCCCCCCCCCCCTCCGCACAGATTTCGGGTAAAAGTAGGGGTTGGGCGTTTGCTAGGTATACACTCCTTTGCAAGATAAAGTGTCATCACATTTTAACGAGAAAAAAAGTGATACAACCAGGTCAGGAAACAACAATGGGACAAGAAACACACACTGACAGACACACACACACAGACACACACAGACACACACATACACGCACACTCCTGCACATATACACTAACATGTATGGGTGCGTCTCAGAAACTGAACCTTTTGTGTGTGCCATAATCAAATTAGCCCACAATTGAAACATACTGAATTTTAAATCATGATATTGGTATTTTTGAGAAGTAAAATGAATAAAGAAATAGTACAAACAAAACTGAGTATTTTGCATGATTATTATGAAGGTTGTTTTTCGAAAAATGATTAAATGCGTGAAAAATGGAGGTCTGATCTGTGACATGAACCATCAACTAGTTTTGTACCTCACTACAAGAATCGTTTAGAATGTCCAAGGACTGCAATTTTTGTTATGTGTGTTTGGTTTAAGTGTACTTGACAGTTGAAATGTTATTTTGTCCACAAAATTGTTTTTTTTAAACGAAATTAATCGCTTGAAAGTTTGCCATCACTGTCGTAACATAGGTTTCCACACGCGTGCAACAGCAACAAGTCCTACATTTGAACTTTAGAATTTGCATATTCATCTTCAACACGATCTTGACATGAAAGGGCATAGAAACTCGCTAAGTTAAATGTTATTTAAGTATTATTTTCTCAAAATTGCATCTGCAAACTAAGTTGAAAGTTGCGCAATATGACATGCTTCTTCAAAATTCCGTTACGATGGTGAACGGTTTTGCAAATAATGTTCAGAGTTTTGAAGAAAGATTAGAACTAGTTTGCGCTTAGTGACTTAGAGGTGCGGGTGACTACGCATGCGCAGTTACAGAGAGAAATAGTTCAGGTTCCAGCAGCGAAGAAAGATTTCGAGAATGTTTCCGAAGTCTGTGATTTTGTTACGACAGTGATCAACACCCAAGGTTCTTAAGAAAAGGTGAGTTTTTGCTGCTATGATATTCTATGAAGTTAAAAATTAGGCTAAACATTTGTTAGTAATAGTTTTTCTTTCGATTTCACGTAGTCAAAACTTGACTAAATGTTTTAACATAGAGGGGGAATCGAAACGAGGGTCGTGGTGTATGTGTGTGTATGTGTCTGTTTGTCTGTGCGTGTGTGTGTGTAGAGCGATTCAGACTAAACTACTTGACCGATCTTTATGAAATTTGACATGAGAGTTCCTGGGTATGATATCCCCGGACGTTTTTTTCTTTTTTTCGACAAATACTTTTGATGACGTCATATCCGGCTTTTTGTAAAAGTTGAGACGGCACTGTCACACCCTCATTTTTCAATTAGATTGATTGAAATTTGTGTAAAGCAATCTTCGACGAAGGCCGGACTTCAGCATTGCATTTCAGCTTGGTGGCTTAAAAATTAATGAATGACTTTGGCCATTAAAAATCTGAAAATTGTAATATTTTTTTTTTTTATATATAAAACGATCCACATTTACGTTCATCTTATTTTACATCATTTCCTGATTCCAAAAACATATAAATATGTTATATTTGGATTAAAAACAAGCTCTGAAAATTAAAAATATAAAAAAAATATGATCAAAATTAAATTTCCGAAATCCATTTAAAGGAACGGTAAGTGTCAATGTTTTCTTTAATTGTAAAAGTTGTATGTTCAATGGAATGGTAAGTCTGAACAAAATAATTACTTTATTTTGTTTTTAGCCAGTGAATGTGGATGCATCAAAATCTTGATAGACATTAAACAAATTCATGTTAGTGAAACTAGTACACATATTGCATCAATCTTTAGTTGAAATCGCAGGTACTTGCATGTTTCAGGTGCAAGAGATTCGACCTGATGAACTGGTGGTAACGTTCCTTCGAAGGAAACCGGAGGGGAACTACTATTGCTTTCCAGGGATCGATGATATTTCCTTAGTCCCTACATCTGATGCAACCATGATTCGTGACCCCACCTTCAATGCCAGGGGGCATTATTTCTTTTAAAATAAATTAATTAACTGCAAGTGGCAACTGTTCTATATGTAATCAATGCCTTTGGTTTATTGTCTTAACAATTGAATGAACCACTTTTGAACATTTGCATTCTTCATGTCAAACCTTATAATACATGTCTGGTTGTTCGTTTCCGAGTTACGTCGGTGATGAACTTTTCATTAATGTTTCTCTTTTTTGGGGCAAAGTTTTCTTGATTTTGTCCAGCTTTTTTTCTTTCTGTTCCTGTTTTAGTGTTTGGCATTTTACCTAAGAAGAATCTGTTTGCAAATTCAGCTTCATTTAGTAAAGTTTGTGGGAAAAAGCATAACCGTTTCTTTGTTACAAAAGTGATGTTTCCATTTTACATCGGTGACCATTTTGCATTCTTTTGGGATAACTTTCTAACATTTTGTCTTAGAGCAACAAATCTTTGTATATATGCTATTGTGAAGGTTAAATGTCAATAAGACTGAATGAATGCCATGTATCAACATGTTCTGATCAGGATATCATTAATTAATTTTCATTTTTGTATTGAAATTTTGACGAATGCATGGAACTTTGAAAAAAACATTATTTTGTTGTTTGCATGTAGTCATTTCATATTGAACTCTATAATGGCTTGTGATTCAACAATAATAACTGAATAAAAGTCGTTTTCAGCCTTATAAATGCAGTTTTTTTGTCTTTTATTGTTTCCATGTTACACGGGTGATTTTGCACACATGGTCCAAATAATGCTCAATATATGGCAAACTAAAGGCAATGTTATATTTTTTCTTGTTTAAACTGAAAAGGTACACCCTGAGAAGTGTGTAAATAGTATTATCAACGTTTTCTGGGAAGATTTTACTTTTGGTGATAATGTCACAAACAGAGGACGAGATTCTGAGACGCACCCATATACTTCCACATCCACAAACACGCGCACGAAGTACGAGAGCACACACACACACACACACACACACACACACACACACACACACACACACACACACACACACACACACACACACACACACACACACACACACACACACACACACACACTTTGACAGATGTTGAGGTTGGGCTTACTTTATTTTTACTGAACAAGTCATTTTTAGCAGGGTTAAGAGGCGTGGGTCGTTAGCAAGGGAATCATCTGTTTACTGCATGATCGTCATTTTGCATTTGGTATAACACATGTCAAACAGCAACAGGGGATGGGTACGCTCCCGTACTTACGCCATAACGCAAAACAGTAGCAAATCAGCTAGTTGTGATTATACAAAGGACTATGAGTAAGCGTATGCCTGCCTGACTGACTGACTGCTTGAAACAATGACTGAAGCAACTATTATTCGTGCATTAACGATTGGCTGGCTGAATGACCGATTCAAGGATCCATGGACTGACCACACTTGTCATTGTTTTCAGAGCTAAGTGATTCCACAGCTTTGCACGGAGGGTCCTGCTCAGACACAACACCTTGTGTGGTTAATTCCAACCTTCAGTGCGTGAACTTCATCTGTCTGTGTAATGCTGATTTTAAGCTTAACATTCACACTGGGACATGCGGTGAGTCTATAATTGCTTGATTGTCAGTGAAAATGATGATTGCTACTCTTCATCTCTAGTCTTTCGATAAACTGTTTTCATTGGTTTGTTTGATTTTCAGAAATCACAAAACTTTTGTCATTGTCTTTTAATATTATGTTAGGGATGCTTTAGCCTACTAAATTGTCAGTGGATATTGCACTTTGGTCATAGTCTGTCGACAATTTTGTTTTGAATGCTGGGTTTTCAATACAAATCACAACCACAAAGCGTCTACCATAGTCCTTCTATATTGTTTTTCGAATATACTTAACTGGATTTTCAGAGGCTATTACAGAAAACACTGTTGGCCATAGTTGCACCTCGAGTGACACAGATTCGTGTGACGACACAATGACGTGTGCGGGTGACGCCGGGTCTGAGATGTGTGTGTGCAAAGCAGGAACAGCGGGAAGCCCAGGGAACTCTTGCGGTACGTTAAGCCAAGTTGCACAATCAAAAGTTGACAGACATCCCGCAAGGCATGATGTCAATCACAGGCACTCGTCACGAGGTGGGCGGGGCCTATGTCTTGGCTGTCACTTGTGATCGACGGGGGGTCTTTTCTTATGGTTTATACAAGGTATGATACTGAGTCTCTCGACCTCGTCGGCAAACTTCGCATTTCTGCCATACACAGCTTAGCAAAGCAAAACAACGGCGATGATAAAATCAAGCAGACATTAAACTATCGGACATTGACCTATTTATACCAAATAGACGTTGCTACTGCTGTCATTTTGCAAAACGGCACGGATTTTGACACAACGGAAGTTACGTATGACTTACTTCCCCTTATAATCAAACCGAGACAACAAGCTGTGTCTTCATTGGCTGAAGGGAAAATATTGCGCGAAATCTGACATGTAGATCTGTTGTAGATTTGAGAAAACACAAGAATTTTGGTTTGTATTAACATTGCAATATTGAATAAAATAGTAAGATTGCTTTTGTTGCTCCAGACTGATATTGTTATGGAGCTTGTCTCCGTCCAAAATTGCGCACCGTAAGAGAGAGGGAGGGAGATTGAGAGGAAAGAGAGAAACAAATTTTAAGGAAGCAAAATGCTGCAATCAAGGGCCACCTGAGCTCAGAAACTGTCATTTAATCATCTCTCTCGCTCTTCTTTTTTTTCCTGAAGAAGGGCCCGTGCACCCACCCACCCCCCCCCCCCCCCCCCATTAAATCTGCCGCTGGTTTGGTTGTTGATGAAGAACGATAGCAAAGGAGTCAGGTCAGATCATAGAGAGAGAGATGGAATTTTACTCATCAGGGTTCTTGCATGCTAACAGTGTCATCAATGAACATAAAGCCACAGCAATTGTACTTAGTGGTTTAAGCTAGTTTATCCCTTTGCATGCTGAGAGTGAAATTAAGTTTTATATTTTCAATAAGTAGGCTCTGCAGTCAGCTAAGTTCAGGCTATCCATAGATGTGTATTGACAGGATCGCCAACTCGTTGCGCGCGCTCAGCAAGTAGCGGAAAGCGGAAAAGACGATTTTGACAGTAACTTTACTTCCGGTGCAGTCTTTCAACACATGGAGAAGAAGGAGAATTTCGAAGGGGCGGTGGAGTTTGTGGCTGAGGTATGTGAAAAGCAAACAAACCAATACAAAAAGATCATTGCTGATGATTGAAATGAGTCATGTGAATCAACAATAAAGATTCATTGTGGACGGCACGTCATTATTTTTGTTTTTAACACTTGAAACGTGAGAGCATCTGACACACTGGTAAATCCGAAGCTGTGCACGCAAGCTGATCAGCAGATCGTTTTTCTGCAGAATTCTCGCTCACATCGGCCACTATTTTAGCTCAGCGAACCGACAAATTTGCAGCAGAACAATTTCTGAATGTTAGAAATTCGGCTGTAGATTTATAGATACCCTTTCTATTCCATGGTTGTTGTTTTTTCAGGGGGAAAGTACCGACATCTCAATCGCTGAAAAGATGACAGCATCACCACAAAAGAAACTGCAAGAATTGCCAAAAGTAAGTAAAAATATTGACAGATCTATGTAAAAGACTATGAAAATCAATCAATGGTTCAGTTATAATATATCACTTATCGGTTATTTCTTGAATATCTGTTTGTTTGCTTTTCACATACCTCAGCCACAAACTCCACCGCCACTTCGAAATTCTCCTTCTTCTCCATGTGTTGAAAGACTGCACCGGAAGTAAAGTTACTGTCAAAACCTCTCGCAGCCGCAGACGGGAGTTCGAAACAGGGCCAGCGTTGGCGCGCGCGCAGAGTTGGCGATCCTGTCAAGGGATATCTATGGGCTATCCAAATTATTTCATTTGCAGGCTTATAGGTTCCCAGTTAGCTAGCACACAAAGAGCACCAAGTGCAGTGACATCTGTGCATGTACAGTACAGAGTATAGTAACCGAGCTTGATTCATTTGTGCAATTCAATTATAAGTTGATCAAAATGCTAATTGAGTCGATTGAAAATTAAGCAGATTTATGTACACATTTTTTCAACAAAGTAACTAATTGTTTACAGGTTCCAGTGTTCATCACAAGACATATTCTTATTTTTATTTTTAAAAGTCATATAATCAGGATCATTTCACATCTCATACCTGCATGTGCATACTTCCAAACCATTGAAGAAGTCAAACATGAGTAATTATATCATGATCCTTCAGATATATTTATTTCAAATTAAATCTTTCAGTAAACACCTCCAGATATTACTAATTCATACCAATATACTTTATTGAAATTTAGCAACAACAATATAGAGAAAGACACACTTAACTGATAATCTACATTCAAAATTATCACAACACTTCTTTCGACACACACACACACTTGTTGGAATCCTGCTGCTAAAGCTGAACGAACACATTTCACAGCAATATGCAAGCATTCATTCTTATATTCAACAAACATGTAAGTATACACTCTTCTTTCGATATGGCATTTTCTGGAAAAGATTTTGTTTGAGTGTTTATGGAGTAGTTGTATTTCATTTTCTGGATAGGGAGTCAAGATACAAACAACAACAAAAACATATGCTGATCGTATAATAGTGAACAATAATTATATTGTGCATATTTTGTCAAAGTGTTGGTGTCAGAAATATGCACTCATTCACTGCCAGTATGATCGTTTTGACTATTGATTGAACAATTCAACACATGATAGTTAAACGACGTTAAACACCAAATAAAGAAAAGAAACACATGATAGTAGTACTCATTAGCTTGGATGTGCAGGTTTTTGGAAAGAACATATTTAATTGCAGAAAATGTGTATTGGGACCGTGAGGCCTTTCATCACTTGCCTGAACATTATTATCCCTTGACATAGTTAAGGTTTATAAGGGTTGGCGGTCAATAAACCCTCAGTGGATTTGTTTCCAAACATCGTCAACTGTAGTGTTGCTCCTTGGCCTAAGTTTTTTGTATTAACTGGTCCATATTTTTTTCTGATTTGAAGCACTGTTGTGACCACTGGCTAGTCAGCCTGTTGTCCGATACACTTTTGAGATGTTGGAGGCCCTCTGATTGAAAACAACCTATACATATAATAAAAGAGAGTGTCTGTCTGTGTGTCTGTCTGTCTGTGGTCGCCATACCTCAGAGATGGCAAAAGATAAGCACAAGATATTTTGCATGCACACTGCCCTGGACCCACAAATGTGCACCTGGGTTTTAGTTTCTCCAGACATTGTTTCCTTCCTCGGATAATGACCCTCCCCATCTATCAATACAGTCTACATAGTGCAAGGGAGGTAAGTCATGCTTTGTCACCCACGGAAGGGAGGTAACTCTCATCAAACCAGTATACCGTGTCATTCTCAAGGGTTACCCCCCGCCCGCTATCATCCTTTAGTTTCTTGATTCATTGTTTCCTTTCTCAGATTATGGACCTCCCATTTATTTATTGAATACAGCCTATATGGTGCAAGACCAGTTCAGTGCCTACTGTTCACCTGTAGCAAGCACATCATGCCAGTGATATTAGAGACTCGCTATAATTGCTCCTATGAGGGGAAGAAATGAAGAATGAAAAATTAACTGGACAGTTCCGGAAATTTCTAGAAGGTAAGGGAGATAACTGTTCACCTGTAGCAAGCACATCATGCCAGTGATATTAGAGACTTGCTATTGCTCCTATGAGGGGAAGAAATGAAGAATGAAAAATTAACTGGACAGTTCCGGAAATTTCTAGAAGGTAAGGGAGATAACTCTTTTTTGTCTGTGGTCGCCATACCTCTGAGATGGCAAGAGGCAGGAACAAGATAGTGTGCACGTACACTCCCTAGGTGCCGCAGATGTGCACCTGGGTTTTAGTTTCTTGATTCATTGTTTCCTTTCTCAGATTATGGACCTCCCATTTATTGAATACAGCCTATATGGTGCAAGACCAGTTCAGTGCCTACTGTTCACCTGTAGCAAGCACATCATGCCAGTGATATTAGAGACTCGCTATAATTGCTCCTATGAGGGGAAGAAATGAAGAATGAAAAATTAACTGGACAGTTCCGGAAATTTCTAGAAGGTAAGGGAGATAACTGTTCACCTGTAGCAAGCACATCATGTCAGTGATTTTAGAGACTTGCTATTGCTCCTATGAGGGGAAGAAATGAAGAATGAAAAATTAACTGGAGAGTTCCTGAAATTTCTAGAAGGTAAGGGAGATAACTCTTTTTTGTCTGTGGTCGCCATACCTCTGAGATGGCAAGAGGCTGGAACAAGATAGTGTGCACGTACACTCCCTAGGTGCCGCAGATGTGCACCTGGGTTTTAGTTTCTTGATTCATTGTTTCCTTTCTCAGATTATGGACCTCCCATTTATTGAATACAGCCTATATGGTACAAGACCAGTTCAGTGCCTACTGTTCACCTGTAGCAAGCACATCATGCCAGTGATATTAGAGACTCGCTATTGCTCCTATGAGGGGAAGAAATGAAGAAAGAAAAATTAACTGGACAGTTCCGGAAATTTCTAGAAGGTAAGGGAGATAACTCTTTTTTTGTATCCAAACAAAGGAGGTAAAGCTAATGATAATGGGATAGCGAGCGTCTTAAATTGCTACAGGGCTCCGCTTACTCCCGGGCGAAGCCGGGCTTAACTGCTAGTATTGGAATAAATCTTGAAGAAGGTGTCCGTTTAGTGAAATACACTTCCTCTCCGTTGTATAGTTCTTGCTGAAACAATCAGTTCAGAAAATCAATAGTGTGTATAATCTTAAGCCAAAACACTGCAGATTTGTTCTTTCACATCTCCATCTACTTATTTGTTTAGCTTTTGTAGTACACTGACTCTCCTTTCTCAAGTAAAAAAAGAAACAAAACTAAAAACAGAGGAAACAAGCAAACAAACCCCACCACCACCACAAACAAGAATAACCTAGCTGAAGACAAGCTGTTTTGCACAACGCAAACATGTGCATAGCTCAAAATGGTAATTAGACAAGTAATTAATCATGTCTAACAGTCAATTCCTAGAAGTGTGTTACTTTAATAACATAATTATAACAACTGAATGGAAAGCTCGCGTGGATCACCTTCATCTTAGATTATTAGACTCAAACATGATCCGGCACTTTGACTCCACAAACAAACGATAAATATCTGCTTCTTATATAACCCTTCTCTTGAAACTTAAACGAGATCAACTAGACGTGATTCATAGCTAGAAATGGAAGTGTAATATGTTTGAAAACTCTAGCTAGCTAAATACAAATCAAAGAAAAGGACAATTCCCCATAGTTTTATATACTGACCTTATTTGCTCTCACTTTGACATTTCATTATGGCGTACCAATTGTACATCATGACTGTAGGTTATGAAACCTAAGAGGATGTGAAGTTTAAAAGATGTAGGTTCAAAAACGATTTTTTTTATATATGACTGGAACATTACCTTTCTGCCGGCTATACAGACGGCCACTACTCAGTACTAAGACTCCAACAATTGGCATGTGTCAAGACAGGCGCTTTCCCATCCCACTGCAAAATAAGACATTCTGAGTTTTAAAAAAAATCAGCTACAGCACAAGCTCAAAAGTATGATCAGCTGCGAAAAAAAAGCATACGATACTAATTGTACAAACTTAAATAGATATGAAATGAAAACAATGCACAACACCTGAAATTAATGCTCATTTTTGTGTGTCATACAGATAAAAAAAAAAAAAGCTACTAGAACTAAGAAGTACTTGTTTCATTTAACACAACTATTGAAAAGCACAGGATTATTTCTGAAATGTGTAATTTGGAAGAATACTTGGCATTTTGGGGTGTTAGATTTACATTCATTCATGATATAAGCAAGTCACATTTATTTGTTTCTTTAGTCACCCACATTCTCAATTACTACCTTTACTTTAAGTTGGTGTCAATTACCAAATGGAGACACAAGAAAGAAACTAACCTGTCAAAATATGGTTCCATGGCATATGTGTCGTCACAGGGACATGCTCAAGCACTGTTCACAGGTCGTGAGAACTAGTACATGTACTGTTGTAAAAAAAATCCAAAAGAAAGAGCATGAAATACAAATTAAAAATATAATGCAACAGAGCATTGAGTGTGTTTCAAACTCAAAATTTAAAATAAAAATGTATCACTTGAAAACACACACACACACACACACACACACACACACACACACACACACACACACACACACACACACACACACACACACAAATGATCTTGTATTGTTTGTATAACATCTCCTAATTAAACCTTTGAAGAATAGGTGTCTGAACTTACTCAGAGATGAAGAGTTGACCTTCTGTTGTTACTGCTCAAGAGATTAGTACTGCTCATGCTTACCGCCTCGGGTTTTCTGTGTTCGGCCTGCGTTGAAGTTCCCCAAGCATCCTCTGTGTAAAGGGAAGTCTCTTTGTTACGTCTGTAGCTCCACTGGATATGATTGAGGCTTCGTGTAAAGTTCCTCTGCAATTTGCTGTTCCAGCACTATTAGTCATCAATATAGAATACTCCACCTGCAAAAATGCCAATAAGACCCCTTATAGTTATGTGTAAAATAACTTCGGATTCATAATGTAGATCTACACCGGAGAGCCAAAATTGTGTGACTGGACAACTGATGGGTAAACCTGATGAAATATAACCTGTATTTGGTATCACAGGAAATTGCTGCTTCCATATTTAGCTATGAATCTTCAAATTACAATTTTATACTGATTTACCCTTCACCTTCGTTTCCAAAAATCACATCAATCTAAGAGAGGAAACATAAAATCACATATCTTGTTATTTGCTTCTGGCCGTTAGATCTGAATGCAGTATTACAACTGCACTAGGTGCACAGACTGAGTTTAAGATCTACTTCAATGAGTGAGCTGCCCTACCAACGCAGCCTCTCTCAAATAGGCTGCTGCAGTGCTGAAGGGATTGGGATGATCTATTCGAAAATTTGCTCACCTTCAAATGTGGACTCCGTCGCGTCTTCAGCAGAACTCAGTCAAACCATGGCTTATAATTATGTTTCGTGACGTTCAACAACAGGCTTTGAATTAGTTCATCGCGGCAGTGAACAAACAATTCTCTCATCTCTGCTCCTGGTTGAAACAAAACCACAACCCCTGTCAAAACAGACTTTCCAGTTTTCGAAAACTATCCGAAGACTTGATGCACT
This sequence comes from Littorina saxatilis, assembly GCF_037325665.1. NCBI lineage: Eukaryota > Metazoa > Mollusca > Gastropoda > Littorinimorpha > Littorinidae > Littorina > Littorina saxatilis. The sequence goes on from NC_090252.1 coordinate 67,251,967, forward strand.
GGCCGCACTGGCCAAATCAGTTATATATTTTCTCTGGCGAATCCATGATTTCCAACTCCATCACAAGGATGAGACTATCTAAAGGTATGTTTGCATCACATTATCTGGAAGTTGCAAGAAGAATCAATGAATAAGAAAGTTGGCGGTGAACAGACAGATCGACTGACGAACGCCGCTGACAACTTTTTAATTATGCCTGGTCACGGGGTCACATGCGCAGGAAGCATGCGCAACCTGTCTGTCGTCTGCTGCAATCTCGGTTTCTGATAACTTCACTACTTCCGTTCGGTCTAGAGCCACGAAGAGAGTTATAATATATAATATACCTTGTAATAGTAGTAGTCTTGAGAGCGCACAGGCCCCGCCCACTTTGATCCCGACCCGATCGTGACGAGTGCCTGTGATGCCAATGTTCACAGTTGTGTCTCTTTGGTGCTGTGGTTCCTTAAACAAGTATACAAATTAAAAACAAGTGCAATGCCAGCGAAGGCCAAATCCGCTCTCTCTCTCTCTCTCTCTCTCTCTCTCTCTCTCTCTCTCTCTCTCTCTCTCTCTCTCTCTCTCTCTCTCGCTCTCTCTCTCTCGCTCTCTCTCTCTCTCTCGCTCGCTCTCTCTGTCTCTCTGTCTCTCTCACACACAAACACACACTCGTACACACCCCACGTCACTCACACACACATACACGCACACACACACCCACACACACCCACATCCACATGCACACACATGCACACACACACACACACACACACACACACACACACACACACACACACACACACACACGCACACATTGACTCATACAAAACTCATACACACAAAACACACACTCATACGCATATAGACAGACGGACATACAAGCACAAATTCACACACACACACACACACACACACACACACACACACACACACACACACACACACACACACACACACACACACGCGCGCGCGCGCCCACACGCACACTCATGTGAACGGCTTATATCATGGGTCATGTTTTAACACCTTCGCATTTAAATGCTTATCTTATAGTCATCCATTGAATTGAGAAGACAACAAAGCATACTAAACTGCTAAGCATGACATAAACAATAAGGAAACACAAATGAATCAACAGCATCGTTTTGTGTATGTGGGTAGTTGACACGTTTAATTCACAAAACACGGCGGAAAATGGCGACCAATTTGTTGCACAGCGACATGTCACTTTCTTCAACCAAGGCCAGTACTTTCATACATGACAAAGAAAAGCAAATGAGGCATGAATAATAACGTTGTAGTGTTCCTGTGTGTGTCTGAGTGATAAACTATCTTCTGAAACGTAATTGCACTCAGATCAGCAGATTGTTCTTCCGCTCAGAACTTTTGTGTCACACGGTCTTTGCGACAAAGAGAGAGATCGCATTCGTGCAGAAAACCATTGACAACACAGACCAGTCATTTTCAGCATTGAAATTGGGAAGGAAAACATAGTATTGGCAGAACACGACCAAATGAGTTCCGTGTCACAGCGTTATGGGCGTGAGATTTTTTACACTGTTGAAATTGTTCTCACATTGTAGCAAAGTCATTGACAACACAGACCAGTCATTTTTAGCATAGCAATTGGGAAGGGCTACTATTATAGTGTGCTTGAAGAAAGAAAAACATTATAGTATCGACAGAACACGACCGAATGAGTTTCGTGTCACAGCGTTATGGGCGTGATACTTTTTAGACTATTTGTTCTCACACTGCAGCAAAATCATGGAAAACACATACCAGCCATGTTTAGCATATACATTGGGAAGGGTTACTATTATAGTGTGTTTTAAGGGCAGAGGTGGCACGGAATTTTAGCAAACATTTGTTCAAAAACGTGTTTTGGGTTTTTGTTTTTTTCAGGTACTTTGAACATCATAGAATCACTGTGTGTTGTTTATTTTGTCAATTTCATCGTTTATTTTGCAATAAAGTGGTGATTTTCAAAGTATGTGTACATGTGTGAGTGTAGCAAGTGTGAGAAATTGCTGAACAATCTATGTTTTCAAGTCCTTGCAACAACCACGATTCCCCGAATAAGCTTGGCAGTAACACATCGAACGGTTGAGCGGGAATTCCCGTTTTCTGTGAACGTTAAAAATAGACATGAACAGTCCGTTATTTCCGAACAACGGCCGGATCGCGCATCAACTTTTTCAGACAGTAATATGAATATTCATGAGAACAACCTCTAACCTTTGAGAAACTTCTCTGGTTGGTCGTTGTCAATGACCACAGTGACGCGCATGCGCAAACTGCCTTATCCGTTGTAAACACAGTGTCGATGTCTACTCCGAAATTCGCAAGGATCTTCCCAACGCAAAAGGAAGAATCAGCTTTCAGATGCTCGAACAACGAGGAAGGAAAAACCAGCAGGCGACGAGAACGCGCCTGAAGTTGGCAGAGCAGAGACAGTTGTTTTGAGAGATAGTGGTGACGCGTATGTTTCGAATCGACTCGGAGTCGAACCTCGGCCAGTTTTGGGCGATGTGAACCGTAATCAGCCTCAAATCGAAGGTATTTCTGCTTCGGCGACGAAACTGAGGAGATTTAGTGGTGCAGGCATCGACCCGAATGCTCAACCACCAGCTGAGCTAAATCGCCGTTCGTGGTGTTTTGCCGAGTGCAGTCAGTTGAACTGAGAACTCGCTTCTCTCTGATGTGAAGTGCCCGGAGTGCGAGGCAGGACATGTGACAATTCGAGTTGGTGACTCGATGGGCTTGTCACAAGAACTAGTGCTGTGTTGCGACAGCTGCCAGTATTCACGCACAGAGTATTCGTCGCCAAGAGAAAACAACCTCAACCACAGACAAAATGTTCCCTTTGAAGTGAACAAAGAGATTGTGCTATACTCTCATGAGATAGGTAGTGGCTACTCCAGTGTGAACAAACTGTGCACAGTCTTTGGAATGCCAGCGATGAACAAGAGTTCCTATCATCGCATAGACAAACGAGTCAATGCCAGCATTGTGGAAGCTACAGATGCCACACTTAACGAAACAGTGGAGTTTGTGAGGGAAGCCTACAGGGAAACATTTCCTCAAGGCAGAGTGAATGCTGTGAATGATGATGGTGAGGAAGACGGTGCTTGGGAAGATGATGATGGCATTCTCTGGGTGGATGTGGCCTTTGATGGTACATGGCACAAGAGAGGATTTTCCTCACACTATGGAGTTGGCGTTGTTGTTGATGTTCTGACTGGGTATGTGCTGGACTTCTGTGTGAAATCCACATACTGTCACACATGTGCGATGAACAAAGAAAAACTAGAGGGGATGACCGCTGCCGAACAACTACAGTGGAAGCAGCTTCACCAGCCTGACTGCAGCATTAACCATGAGGGATCTGCCAAGTCTATGGAGAGGGACGCAGCCTTGGAGTTGTGGGGAAGGTAAGAATATTGTTCTAATAGCCTATACACTCTTCCCTATATATATATATCCTTTATTTTCAAATACAGAATAAGACAACATGAATAAGGTTGCGCTAAAAAGTAAATTTTATTTAGAATTGTATAAAGCATGGTACATTGTGGGTGTTTGTTTTTCTTTACAAAGAAAGATGAAGACCAACAAAACACAACACAGAAGCACATATTTTTGCAACAAAACACTGTCCACAAACCCTTCACAAATACATTTTCTTTTGTTGATAAATCATTAAATGTTCACAATGTCCTAAAGGATCAGCTAGGCTGGGAAATTTTTTATTGAATCTGCAAATTTCAGAGGAAACCTGACAACTTTTCTATTGAAAAGAAAAAGTGTCCCAAACAAGTTGGGATCAAATCATTGTCAGTGTGTGTGTGTATGTGTGTGTGTGTGTGTGTGTGTGTGTGTGTGTGTGAGAGAGGGAGAGAGATGTGTGTATGTATACATATATTCTAACAAGTACAAGTTAAATGTTCACCCTCTATGAAAAGATCACTTTATACACACTTAGTACACAAGCCAATGTAAATTGGCACACTTTCCAGTAATAATAATACATATATGTATTTTCTGCTGGGAGAGGCCTCCTGATACTCTTCACTAAAGTAATATCCAAAATCATTTTCATTCGTGGGTCTGCGTCTGTATCTCACCAGGACCTTGTTGGCCCATGAACCCCAGTCTTTTTCATAATTTTTTTCAAGACAGTAGTTATCCAGCCAGTACTTTACACTAAGTTTTTTTTAATTTTTCTATGCTGCAGGTCTGTTGAGCGTCACAACCTCAGGTACAGAACTACGCTGTCGGACGGAGATTCCACAGCGTTCAATGCTCTGGCTGCAGCTCAGCCCTACGGTCCCACACGTCCCATCACCAAGCTGGAATGTACCAACCACCTCCCCAAGAGAATGCGCACAGCTCTCCGCAAGGCATCAAAGGATGGAAGGCTTGGTGGAAGAGGGGAGGGGCGACTAACCAAGGAAAAGTGTCAACGCTTGCAAAACTACTTCCGTGGCGCGATCCTCAACAACCTTGAAGATCAGCGAGCCATGGAGCAGGCGATCTGGGCCACTTTCTTCCATGTGACTTCAACTGACGAGGACCCTCACCACGACAGATGTCCAGCCGGGCCAGCCTCATGGTGCTTTTTTCAAAGAGCCAGGGCAGAAGGGCAACCACCACCTCCACACGCAGGGCACAACGGCACTGCCTTGTCCAGGGAAGTATCACATGCTGTTCTGCCCATCTACAGGAGAATGACAAATCCCATTCTTCTCAAGCGCGTGGCCCATGGCAAGACTCAGAACAGTAATGAGTCTCTCCACAATGTCATGTGGGGACACTGCCCCAAAGAAGTCTTTGTTGGGAAAGACCGGGTGGAAGCAGCCACCGCTGAGGCTGTCACAAAGTTCAACAGAGGCAACATTGCACTGGCACAGGTCATGGACCACATGAGCTTGCCAATTACTGAGCTTACTCAGTCTGCTTTGGCCAAAAAAGACAAGGTGAGGGTCCAGAAGGCGGAGAGAGCAACAGATGTGGCCGCTGTAGCAGCTCGTAGGGCCAGATGTGCTGGTCGTCAACGTCAGCTGGAGCAGCGAGAAGACCAGGAGGGGGAGGTGTACGGTGCTGGACTGATGGGGGATGGAGGGGAATAAGTACCAACATCATTTGAAGAAGACTCGGAACAATACATGAACACACCCAGACTCTTTTTTCAGCAATGTGTCTTCATAATGTGTAAAGAAACACTTTACAAACTTTCAAATGCATTTTTCTCTGAATATGGGTTTTCAAGGACGGTATCAACGCGGGAAATGATATTTCGTCAGAACTACTTGTGGTAGAGTTATAATTTTTTTTTTACAGGAGTAAGATTTGATTTTGCCAGACTCTTACAGAGCGGTTTTTGTAAAACCCATCAAAAATTTTTTTTAGAGAATATAATATAAGCCTGATTGGGTATTTTGGGGGCAAAAATTTATATCTCTCAATTTATGCTGCTGAATTCGAACTGGGGTAATTTGGTCAAAATGGCTCTGTATAAGTCTGAAACTGATATCTGGGAGTAATTTTCACTGCATTTGAAGCCTGTAGCTTCAAAAATGTCTTTTGAATTTCATGGGGCGTGGTGTGTAATTTTCATATTTTTTTGAAGAAATTGGTATTTTTTTGTGAAAATATTACTTGCTTGGTCAATGAATGGGCATGCAGGTGCTTTTTTATGCTTTCTTTCTATAAAGTACCCCTAAACTTCAAAGAAAACTTACAAATATTCAGATTTAATTTTTCGTGCCACCTCTCCCCTTAAGAAAGAAAAACATTATAGCATCGGCAGAACATGACTAAATGAGTTTCGTGTCACAGCGTTTTGAACATGATATTTGTTAGACTGTTTGTTCTCGCACTGTGGCAGAACAACATTTAGTTGAACAAATTGCTGTCTACGTCATCATTTGGACACATCGAGCTCTGATGCAGCTGGGTGTTGTCAAAAGGCTACCTGACTGAGAGCTAGATCTTAATGTCTGTTCGTGTCACACACAAATTGAACCTGTTATGAACGGAACATTTTGCAAGAGATCATATCTAAAAAAATACTAAGTGGATCTTTATGAAATTTGATATGGATATTTTGTAGGGGAATTTCTCATAAAGGTTTTCTCCCTTTATTGATAGGACCGTTTGATGACGTCATTGTGTAGTTGTAACGTTGGCAGAGGCAGGGACACACAGTGACAGTGATACGTTTCGAGAGGATAAAGTGTATGATAATCATGCTGATCTTTGTTAACTAAAGGAGGAGAGAGCAGAGCTTGCAAATATGTTAGTAAGGCCTAAAAAAAAAAATAGGTGTGGTTACGGTAACCCGACCTACCCTATTTTTAGGGGCCGATCCTATAACTTTTTATTACATTTGTCAAAAAAAAAAAATTTAAAAAAAAACCGAGTGCAAAAAACTCAATGAAAGCGAAAGCGCCCGTGTCGCACACTTATTTCCCTGTCAAGTACCGTACTTTCCGGGTCAAAAGGCGCGACTTTTTTCCTCGAGTTCGACCCCTGCGTCTTGTATAACGAAGCGCCTAATCCGTGTATGAAATACGAAAAAAATCAAAGAGACCGCTTGAGTACCAGTCAAACAACTTGTGATAATGCATGTTTCAGCTACTAGGTACTGCCCTGCCTTTGATCTGGCCGCACACACAGATTTCCACTCTGTTAAACTCGGTCACTGACCGGTCACTGACCCCGATGCAGGAAGTGTTTCCTCTCTCAGATATGACAGGGGAACCACCTCTCATGGCAAAAACTGGGTCATTGACCCCTGGGAAGAAGGTCGTGTCTTTTAACAAGGCCACCCAGCTATCACAATGCCTTTGGTCACTGACCGGTCACTGACCCCGATGCAGGAAGTGTTTCCTCTCTCAGATATGACAGGGGAACCACCTCTCATGGCAAAAACGGGGTCATTTTGGTGCCCCCTATTGGCTCCCTGCGTCCAATGGGTGACTGGATTACAATTTATTTTTAAAAAGAAGGGGGTGCGTCTTAGATAACGAAGCCCTTGTCACCCGGAAAGTACGGTAGGTTTAATTTGTACACATTAGAAAAAAAAGTTTTAAAAAAAAAGAAAAGTGATTGCCTACCTACCTACCCTATTTTTTTTTTGCTATGTTACCGTAACCACACCTATTTTTTTTTTGGGCCTAAATGACAGTGACTGTGGTGATAAGCTAGAAGATGAAAATGCACATTTGTTTTTCAACTCTTCACGTTTTACACAGGTTAATACCTGAGACAAAGATAATGACAAAGAGACATCTGTCACCAGTGTGTAATTACTTATATTTGGTGGTGTATATAATATGCAGTACATCCTCTTGAAGTAGATGTGTTGTGTAAGCAGGATTAGTAACATTTTGAGTTGTACATTCAGGAAACGAACGTGTGCTTACAGCTGATACCTCTTGACTATGAGAACAAAATTACCTGAGAACTCTGTGAGAACTCTGTGACTTAAAGTGAGTGTGACAATAGACATGCTTTGGATATACTTGGTCTGGGTTAATGTGGTCATCAAAATGTAAGTACACTAGCATGTTTCAGGTCTTTAGCATGTTGTCAGTGTGAGGAGAAGGCCTGATTTGTGTGTTTGTCACCATGACAGTAATTGTCACATACACAACACCTGCATGTCCCCCTGTTTGCGACAATGCCATTAAAATCATGACATAGATCTTCTTTGTTCAATTACCTTTACATCGATATAGAGTTTGTCGTACCTTGACTCATTGTTTTTAAACACATATGTGTTAAACTGACACACCCTATTTCTTGAGCAAATGTCTTCAAGAACCCAGGAATGAAGGGTATATTTAGTACTAAGATAGGCAGGAACAATCTTAAGGGGAAATAATGACCAGCAAATGTCTTCAAGAACCCAGGAATGAAGGGTATATTTAGTACTAAGATAGGCAGGAACAATCTTAAGGGGAAATAATGACCAGCAAATGTCTTCAAGAACCCAGGAATGAAGGGTATATTTAGTACTAAGATAGGCAGGAACAATCTTAAGGGGAAATAATGACCAGCAAATGTCTTCAAGAACCCAGGAATGAAGGGTATATTTAGTACTAAGATAGGCAGGAACAATCTTAAGGGGAAATAATGACCAGCAAATGTCTTCAAGAACCCAGGAATGAAGGGTATATTTAGTACTAAGATAGGCAGGAACAATCTTAAGGGGAAATAATGACTAGCAAATAGCAGGGCTGAAAGAGTTAAAGAACAAATGTCTATGATTCTATATAATATTTTATGTGCGATTGTACAATCTGACAGTGAAAGTGACACCGACCAAAGTAGGCGCTGCGTGTACCGATGGTTCAGGTGGAGAGTGTGTAGCACACGCTACGTGCTCGGCGGCCAACGGATTCTGCGAGTGCGATGCACATTACAAAGGAGTCACCGGGGGAGAATGTTGTAAGTTCAATGAACACACACACGCACGTACGCACACACGCACGCACACACGCATGCATACTCTTTCGCTCACTCTCACCAAGTAATGCACACACACACACACACACACACACACACACATACATACACACACACACACACACACACATACACACACACACACACACATACACACACACACACACACATACACACACACACACACACACACACACACACACACACACACACCCGTAATGAACCCACATCATCCAACCAGAAATGACACTATATCTATGTATAGGTCCAAAGCTTCCTGTGTCAACAATTCCACTCACCCTCTGAGACCCGGCCAGGCTTTCACATGGAATAGGACCATCCCTCCCCTTTTTGATCAGATTATGTTTTAACTGACTCTTCTGGCTTCTTATGAACTTGTCACCCCCTACAATCTAACAGTATTCAGCAAGCAGTCAGGATGTTCAATGTGGCTGTGTGTCCACATTGAGGGATGGTCGTATTTTGTGTATAAGCCTGATCAGCTGTGAGATGGTGAGCCGAATCGTTTACATGGCAAGGCTTTTAAACGAAACCGATTTGTTTCAACAGATCCAGGGGTAGGGAGGCCTGGCGGCGCCTGCATAGGTGCAGTCTGCGATGATCCAAACGCTGAATGCCCTTCGTCAACGTCACCAAAGTCATGCGTGTGTGCAGATAATTATTTTGCATCTGCGGGTGTCTGCGGTAAGTTCTTGCTCTACATGAAGTATACACATTCTCTACATGTGTCAGACATTCAGTCAAACTGTCTGTTCAGGTCTCATAAACAGCAAATGTACAACTAAAAATATAAATAAATAAATAAATAAATAACATTTATAACAAATACTAAATGAAAAAATGTTGACACCAAGGAAAGCAAATACTCATACGACTGCCCTATGCCATACGTAATATTAATCAGAAACACATGTTATTCCCCCCTCTGCTTCTTTCTCTCTGTAAACGTGTCCATATAAAATCCATGAGTTTGGTTGTTTTCTAAATCCAAATCTAACGATCAGTGCAGAGAAACTCGCTTTAGATCCCTTATGAGTGCAAGCAAACTCCCAAGTAATGCTGCGTCGCCCAAAACAAATAACGGTTTTGGGTGTGACGAAAAAAAGAACAGGGCCGGAGTGCTATGTTAATTATGAGCAGTTCTTCCACACCCATTTAAAAAAATATGACACTACCAGCATGTTCCCGCATATTGAGCCAGATTGTTTTGTTTGGGCAAATCGACGTTGCAGTTCCGGAGCAAATGATCAAAATGTCTTTGCGAATTTGTGTTCAAACGTTTTTTCCCATAATATTACGATGCACAGTTCGAAAAAATGGCCAAGAACAAATCTATGGTACTTCGAAGAAAGAAGAATAACAAAATTCTTGTCCAATATGACTTGCAATTTACCGTTTGCGCTGTAAAGTCTCCCTACCTTCAAAGCAGAAGAAAAGCAGACATCTTCATATACTTCCAAGGGAGAAATCGTTGGTCATAAAGTCTTGCAGGACCCAAGCATACTTCTGCACGCTTTCTTTTCTTTTCATATTCAGTTGCTTCGCAAAAATGAAGCGTCATTGGTTTTCTCAACTTGTCAAGTCAATCAAAATGACCGCAGAACACAGCACTGGGAAATGACACTGATTGAAATAAAAAAGATTTCCGATGACGAAAGTATAAATGACGTCATCTGGTAACACCTATCTCGAGAACTAAGCGTCGCTCAGAACCAGCGCCCTTCCATTAAAGGCAAGTAACTCTCGTACTCTGTCTAGCGACAAGAGTAGTTCGCTTTCCACATTTTCTGAACTTAGTTGCTTGGACAAAAAAATGCAATCCGACGGTTAGTTTTCGACAATATTTCATTGACTCACATGCGAAGCAAAAGTGAGTCTATGTACTCACCCGAGTCGTCCGTCCGTCCGGCCGTCCGGAAAACTTTAACGTTGGATAATTCTTGGACACTATTCAGTCTATCAGTACCAAATTTGGCAAGATGGTGTATGATGACAAGGCCCCAAAAAACATACATAGCATCTTGACCTTGCTTCAAGGTCAAGGTCGCAGGGGCCATAAATGTTGTCTAAAAAACAGCTATTTTTCACATTTTCCCCATTTTCTCTGAAGTTTTTGAGATTGAATACCTCACCTATATATGATATATAGGGCAAAGTAAGCCCCATCTTTTGATACCAGTTTGGTTTACCTTGCTTCAAGGTCAAGGTCACAGGAGCTCTTCAAAGTTGGATTGTATACATATTTTGAAGTGACCTTGACCCTGAACTATGGAAGATAACTGTTTCAAACTTAAAAATTATGTGGGGCACATGTTATGCTTTCATCATGAGACACATTTGGTCACATTTGATCAAGGTCAAGGTCACTTTGACCCTTATGAAATGTGACCAAAATAAGGTAGTGAACCACTAAAAGTGACCATATCTCATGGTAGAAAGAGCCAATAAGCACCATTGTACTTCCTATGTCTTGAATTAACAGCTTTGTGTTGCATGACCTTGGATGACCTTGACCTTGGGTCAAGGTCACATGTATTTTGGTAGGAAAAATGTGTAAAGCAGTTCTTAGTGTATGATGTCATTGCTAGGTTTAGGTCAAGCATGTGAGTCGTATGGGCTTTGCCCTTCTTGTTTTATAAACAGATCACAGGCAACCAAATGCACACATTTCATCAATGTAAAGAACATACAGCGGCTTCATACACTACTTTTCCCCAGAAAGCTAAACTTCATACAGTTTTTAACGTTGGAACACGGGTGTACAAGTTCGTCTGCTAGTCCCATACGAAGAAAGAACATTTCCTAAGCGATACCAAAACATGAACAGAATACAAACTACCTGCCTTTATCACCACAGCAGAATAATACCATAACTGTGTACTTGAATTTAGTCTAAAACAGGGAAACTGACAAGAAGTGTTAACAGAATTGAATATGTTTTCCTTAAAGCCATATGTACTCGATGACTTTTCACGCTAATTGCTTTACCAACAGCTGGAGACATGCTAAATTAAGTTCCCTGCAAAATATTGTGGTCTAGGACCCCTTCAATGTTGAGATATGTTAATTTTCATTTTGATCTGGATCGTCCTATTTATAGATTTGCCAACAGAGGTAGCGTTGACGCAAGGGAAATAACTCCGCGTCTTTGTTTACATCCAAAGTTTTTGAGACTCTAAAACAAGCTGTAATGCATGTATATGGTCCGCGCATGGCGACATATCGTCATTACATGGTCTTATGGTGCATTTGACATCGATTATGGGCAAACTACACTTTGTAAACACGGGAGCGCGTACATATGCCTTTAACTATACAAACGCGCATTATTCAATCGCCTGCGCAGGTAGACTGGTTGAGTGACTAGGATTCGATCAAACGTTCGCACAAAAACTCCTCTTTTCTTTGAATAACTGAAGAAAGGAGGAATAAAGAGGTTACATACCTCGTCTCAGTGATTATTAAAAATAATGGTCTCAGTTCGCGGTCATGAAAAAGCTCGCTGAAGCTCGCATTTTTCATGATCCGCATCACTGAGACTCGGCAGGGTGCGTATCGCTAGCGCTACGTGTCATTTGTGCTACGTGTCATTTGTCCTACGTGTCATTTGTGCTACGTGCTGCTATCGCTACGTTGATTAGTGCTACAAATAATTTGTCTATGAGTCGCTATCATTCGTTCTTTATCACTACGTGTCGACAGCACTACATCTTTTAGCGCTACGTGTCATTATCGCTACGTGTCCATATCACTACTTACTGACGACTCTCTCTTTCTCATTTTTGACTCACATGCGAAGCAAAAGTGAGTCTATGTACTCACCCGAGTCGTCCGTCCGTCCGTCCGTCCGTCCGTCCGGACGTCCGTCCGGACGTCCGGAAAACTTTAACGTTGGATATTTCTTGGACACTATTCAGTCTATCAGTACCAAATTTGGCAAGATGGTGTATGATGACAAGGCCCCAAAAAACATACATAGCATCTTGACCTTGCTTCAAGGTCAAGGTCGCAGGGGCCATACATGTTGTCTAAAAAACAGCTATTTTTCACATTTTTCCCATTTTCTCTGAAGTTTTTGAGATTGAATACCTCACCTATATATGATATATAGGACAAAGTAAGCCCCATCTTTTGATACCAGTTTGGTTTACCTTGCTTCAAGGTCAAGGTCACAGGAGCTCTTCAAAGTTGGATTGTATACATATTTTGAAGTGACCTTGACCCTGAACTATGGAAGATAACTGTTTCAAACTTAAACATTATGTGGGGCACATGTTATGCTTTCATCATGAGACACATTTGGTCACATATGATCAAGGTCAAGGTCACTTTGACCCTTATGAAATGTGACCAAAATAAGGTAGTGAACCACTAAAAGTGACCATATCTCATGGTAGAAAGAGCCAATAAGCACCATTGTACTTCCTATGTATTGAACTAACAGCATGACCTTGGATGACCATGTATTTTGGTAGGAAAAATGTGTAAAGCAGTTCTTAGTGTATGATGTCATTGCTAGGTTTATTTATTTGACCTTGACCCTGAAGGTCAGGGTCATGTAAAGGTCAAGGTCAAGCATGTGAGTCGTATGGGCTTTGCCCTTCTTGTTCAACCAAAATAGTTGAAATTTTGGTCAAGCAATCTTCGATGAAAAAGTTAGACTCTCTCTATCGTCGCTCGGCTAAACTCATCGTAAAGAATAATGCCTCAACAGATATGAAATTAACAATGCTTAACTTTCTTCCACTGGAAAAGCATCTCAAGTTAAACGAAGCCATTTCCATGCAAAAACTTGTATTACGGTAAAGTGCCGATTTACATTACATCATTATTTAGTAAAGCTACCGACAGATATGGGTCGGTCAACTTGATCCCACCGATTTCACGAATTGACCTTTATAAGACCAGTCTTGCTTTTTCGGATACATCAGTTTGGAATTCACTTCCATCATCCTTTAAGCATTAAAAGTCATTAACAAGTTTTAAAAAAAATGTGTTAAAAACACTTAATGTATGAATGGTTTAACGCGTTTTGATTTACCACACTTAGTATTACGTCAAAGATATGCTGTGCATTGTATATTTTGAACATATTTTTTGTTGCACTATTGCTACATGTTCTATTGCTACCAGCTTTTTTTTTTCAAACAATGTTTTATTAAATCAAACATGATACAAAAATACAACGATAAACAATAGGGACACGAACTCAAGCAAACGCTTATATTACGCGCCCTACGTAGTAGGAAAATAACGCAAATATGATGTCGGACAAGCATTACTTATCAATTGTTGAACTATCTACAAGAAGAGCATAGTTAAAGTAAATCAGAAAGAATAAGAAAAAGCTAGCAGGAGGAAGAGGGGGGAGGGTGGAGGAGGGAGGAGAAAACGGTAGGTACATATAAAAGATGAAGTTGGCAGCGCATACAAATAAGAATATACATAGTACATTACAAACCATAGTCCTGTGGCAAGTAAGCAGTAGCTCGCTGAATATACATTTGAAAAATGCATATAAAATAAGGTTTGTTGGCATGAATATGGGTACTGAGTCAAATCAACAGAAACGACCAGATTCATGGATAAACGATTGGACACTTTCAAAAACAAGCTTGTTGGTGCAAAGAGAAAGGTTTTCGCTACCATTTAACAATATTTCAACATGTCTGTAATTAACAGGAAGTGCGTTTATTGTAGACAGGCGAGCATCTACGTACAAAGGACAATGTGTCAAATAATGGTCAGCTGTTTCGTTCGGGTAGCCGCAAGCGCACTGTGGGTTTCCCTGTAGGTGGCGTTTACACAGGTCAGAATTCAAATTACTCATGTTTAGGCGCATTCTGCAGTGGTGAATCTCTTCCAGTCTTTTACCACAGTAATAATAGGCAGGTACGTTATAATCAGGAGTAGATAAATAGCGTTTAAAATCTCTGATTGAGTTAGTTGTTTTGATGTTGTCTGGCAAGGTGTTCCACAGGACAGCAGTAGATGGTATAAAAGATCGACGGTATAATTCAGTTTTGCACATGGGGACTCTTCTTTCTAATGGTCTTCTATGATGGTAGGGGTTAACATCAGAAGTTAAAGGTGGCAAGAGATCTGATAAGTAATGAGGGCATTTGCCATATACCATCTTGTAATATAACATCAGTTTGTGTCTGCTCCGTCTTTCTTTTATGTTACAAAATCCGCTTTCTTTATACAGTTTTTCGTGGCTGGTGCCGCGCACACCACCGATTATAGTCCGAATGGCTTCCAAATGTAGTTTTTCGAGTGCAGTTGACCAGTACTCTGTGCAGTTGTCCCATATGATGTCTGCGTAGTCAAAATGTGGAAGAACAAAAGATGTATACATAGTTTCCAGACTTTTACGATTTAATCTATATTTATAATATCTTAAACAATTAATTAATAAGGTGACCTTTTTTATGATGCTTCTCACTTGGAAGTCCCACTTACAATCATTCTGCAAGATTACGCCAAGGTGTTTATGTTGGTTCACGTTTTCCAAAACAATATTATTAAAAAATGATTGGTTCGGTTGGTATATTATCACGTTGATTTTCGCCCTGTGGCACTGACTTCTGTTGTAGCGAAATGTATGGAGAGGCTTGTTTGTAACAAGCTCACTGAGTCTGTGGCAGATCGCATGGACCCCCTTCAGTTCGCATATAGGGCAAAGAGAGGCGTCGAAGATGCTACACTCACGCTTATCAACATGATTGTCAGCCATTTAGATACAGCAGGGAACACGGTTAGAGTTCTTTTTATGGATTTTTCATCAGCCTTTAATACGATTCAGCCCCATATACTTATCCAGAGGTTAGTCCAGTTAGATGTGAACAATAATTTGATTTTCTGGATCAGGGAGTTCCTATGCGATCGGCCACAACGTGTCAGCCTCAGCAACCGTTTGTTTGGTCATTCTGTGCTTTCAGACGAAGTTGTTTTAAACACCGGGGCCCCACAAGGTTGTGTTCTCTCTCCTGTCCTTTTTTCCATTTACACAAACAACATGCTTTTAAATGATCCAGTTCTAGCCCTCATTAAATATGCAGACGACATGGCCCTCGTTGGGCGTCTGAAGGACGACGAAACTTTGTCAAAGTATTTTACCCAAGTTGATCTTCTGAATGAATGGTTCAAGTCCAGTTTCTTGCAGTTGAATGTAGGCAAAACAAAAGAAATGATTTTTGGAGGAAAGAGTGATAATTGTGGTCCCCAAAAAGTGAGAATAAGCGACAAGGAAGTTGAACTTGTGGAAACCTTCAAATATCTTGGGGTTTCAATTGACAATAAGCTGACTTTTAGTGATCATGTTCATGCTGTTTATAAGAAAGCTCAGCAGCGACTTTTTCTTCTCAGGAAGCTTAAATATTTTAATGTCAATCAAAGTGTTATGGAACTTGTGTATCGCAGTTTGATTGAAAGCATACTGACTTTTAACATTGTGACATGGTATGGTACCACAAATGTTAAAAACAAAGCTAAACTCCACCGCATTGTTGCGACGGCTAGCAAGCTTGTTGGGCAACCCCAACGACAGCTGACCAGTCTCTACGAAGCTGCCATTAAGCGGAAAGCTCTCAAAATTGTCCGTGATCCGATCCATCCTCTCAACCCCTGTTTCGAAATTCTCCCTTCAGGTAAACGTTATAAGGTCCCTTTGGCACGCAAAAACCAGTTTAAAAAGTCATTCCTGCCTTCTGCAGTCACCATTTTAAATTCTTCTCGCATCACGTAGAGGCTGGTCGGCTGGGAAAAAACAAACAATGTGTACATGTGAAGGTGTGTGGGAAATATTTGTAATGTGATTACTCGGCTGTGAAACCCAACTCCTGTGATATGAGAGGGTAAATTTACATAGTGCAATATCATATTTGATTGTATCCCTTTTATGTTTTATGTTTTATGTGTGTCGTCCTATACAATTGTTGTTATAATCGTTTACAGGCAGACAGGGTGTGCCGAAGAAAAATTTCCATTTTTATGTAATATTTTAATGGACAATAAAGTGCTGTTATTGTTATTGTTGTTATTGTTTTATGTCTAACAGTTCCGTTTTTGCTTCGTTAAATTTAATTTTCCACTGTTTTGCCCAAGTATTAATTTTATATAGGTCTGCGTTCAAAATCTGTGCTCGTCTAGTTGGATCTTCTAAGGACATAGACATGCTCGTGTCATCAGCAAACAACTTTATAACAGATTCAGTATCATTCACA